>NC_142243.1:75412842-75564357 GCF_052056855.1 Sturnus vulgaris | reverse complement strand
CTTGTTTTCATGAGAAACGTGAGAAAAATAGCCTGCCATAAACTCTAGGAAAAAGCATGCATATATATAATATATATTTGCACACGTAGGAATAATAATTGCTTTTAAAGATGCCACTTTTATCCTCCTGGCTTTGTTCATTAACATCCCATTTAACTTTTAAAAATGCCTATCAAATTCTCTTCTGCAAAGGAGCAAAAGTGTGTTCACATAACCTCCGGGGTTTCTGTTGTTTTCTCCCTACTTTTTACCTTGATCAAAGGCCTAGTTCTCTGAATGTGATAGAGAGGTAAAAAGCCCAAACACACACACAATACAAAACAAAAGAGTTTGCTCTGGTTGCTGGCATAAAGAATGTTGGGATTAAAAAAAAAACCTTTTTGATAAGATCTTTCTCCTTAAAAATTCTTAAAGTGAGTGAGTCTTTTTTTGATGGCTTATGTTCTCTAAGGGTTTAAAAGATAACCAGCAGAATCTCTGCCTTTCAACCTTAAGGGGATGCTGTTGGTAAAGAAAGTATTTAGGAGTCTAGACATAACACTAAAATGGTTACAAATTAATTCTGGCTTACATTTCACTTAGTAATAATAAACTCTGAGTAGTGTCCTAATCTTGCTGAGAAGGTGATAAAATTGAGTCTCATGTCCACACATTATCGTTTGAAACTGGGAGTTCATGTAGGTACTAAAGGTAAATAGAATTGGTGAATTGCATGCAAAATTGGTATTATTCCAATCTTATCAACTGGAAAATAGAAGTAAAAACATCTTAGCAAGGTAGACACTCATGAAATAAAATATCACAAATTACAGTTTAGTACAATCTTACTGAAATTTTAAATATACCTCGGTGCCTATGAAATTGATGGAACAATGGCAATTTCTTGCAAACTTTAATGAAAGGTAAAAAATACAAGAATATGAATAGAAATAACAGGTGATCATAGATACTACTGATTGATTACTTGCTTTCATTTTTAGTGAGGTTTAGAAGATTTGTCACAAGAGTCAAGTCCAGTATTTTGTTAGAGATAACTGTAACTTGCATGTTAGAATGCTGCAAAACTATGTCATAAAAGAAGTAAGCTGCTTGCTCTGAAGAAAGTTCAGTAAATCTACAAATGCTTCTAAAGAAAATCAGTTTACTTCAGAAAAATACTGATGATATGATAGTAGTAGGTAGTTTAGATCCTTTTACTGCCTGATAGTATTCAGGACTAAGAATTAAATGAGAGATATATTCAGAGACTCCCAATCTCAGACTTTAGAAAATCAGAAATACCCAAATCAGAGATTCTCAGACTGGTTTATGGAGTTGAGGATCTGCAAGATTTTGGAAAAGGCATTTTGAATATAAAACAAGGTAAAATCATAGAACAGTTTGTTGGAATGGATATTTGAAGGTCATGTAAGGAATTCCCCACCCTGCAATGAGCACAGATATTCATGGTTTTCAATTTATTATTTAGTCTTTAAGTCAGTGTGGATGGTGTGAAATTTTGACTGCAGACAACTACCTATTGCCTATCAGCATGTGCTTTTCCTAACTTCAAGAATATATGTTATATATTATAAAACCTTATAAACAGATTAAAGCTTTAAATTTATATTTTCAGACAGATGATACTGACTGGGTGTGTGGCATTTGCCCGACATGTTGGACCAACACGTGTCGAAGCTGAACTTTTACCGCAGTGTTGGGAGCAGGTAACTGATTATTGTTTGCTTTATGCTCCAAAATGAGTTAAAATTTCTTAAATTTGAGTTTTATTTGTTCAAGGAGGAGATTTTGGGTTTGGTTTTCAAAAAGATATTAGGATGTTCTTTTTTCTTATCATATATTTTTTTATCTAACATTAAAAACACCTCAGAAGCAGAAAGCTTATTAAAGACTATCTGGAGATTTGAGTTACCTGCCTGTACCTGAATAAGTTTGTTATATTAAAGTGTAGATAAGCACATGTTCATCATCAGTGTTGTGTAACATACTGCTAGGTAGGTAGTACCTTTATAATTTTTTACTGTACCTTCCAACCTGTTGGAAATCCATTTTCATTCAAAGATTTTATTTGCTGAATTTTTTTTATGTTGTATTGTCTCTGGAGCAGTGTCCGCACTTCTGCTAGTTTAAATTCTTAATCAGAAAATCCAAGACCAAAGTACTCATAGGCAAGTCTCTTATAGATAGGCACTTGTGAGATGAGCCTCAAATTTACATGTCACTTGTAGAATCATAGTGGTATTTTTCACAGATCCTCCAAATTAATAGAAATAATTGGACAACCAAACTGAAGTGTTTTTACTGTTTGATCTGAGGCATAGAAGCAGAACAACATGAGTTCAGGTGAAAATGTGCTGTATTGTCCTACCATAGTGAAGGAAAAGGAGTTCATCATCGCTTGACAAGACAATGAATAACTAAGCCATGATGGAACGGGAATGCCTGCTTTGATGGCAGAGTCTTTCTGGTCTGGTAGTTTTGTACTGTTCCTTGCATAACACAGCAATCTGTGTTTCACAGTAAAGTCTAAGCTTTAATAGCCTTAATGCTTTCTGACAGTAGAAGTACAAATTGTATGCAGCGTTTGTGCTTGTTGTGAATGACTGATGTATCTGTTGAATAAGTGGAGGTCTCATGACATTAGTAATTTGAAAGGAGCCACACAAAGAATTCTGTATTTTTGCCTAATTTTGTAAGCAACGTTTTGTTTTCCTCGTCCTCGTGAAATTTAAACTGTGCTTGAAAAAAACTCTCACCTCAGTATGAGCACATTTTTCTCATCCACTTCTTGGTAATTGCTGATGCAAAAGAGAAGCGAGGCCAACTGTACAAGTATAGCATATCAGACTGCCAAGTCATATATCATAGTTTACCTACTTAATGCAGTTTGCCAGACTTTGCAGTATTGGAACTAGGTCATTATTTTCTCCAGTGAAATACCAGCTGAATCTTACTGTCACAAGTCTTGAGTTTGTAGAAGGAGCTCTAGTATAGACATGAATTTCTACTTTTTGCATTAGATGTGTAAATCATGAAAAGATTCATACTCTTGGTCTCCAACCAAAATCTGTTTACAGATGCAAAGGACTGGGCTTTCTGGAAATTCGTCCTTTTCATTGATACCTTGTGGAGCTCAGAGCTATCAGGCTAGTCTTTGTAAACTCTCTACATGCTCTTTTTGCAGGTAAAATTTGCTAACTGATTCGGTTTAGTTGAAGGCTCTGTGAATGTTAAAAAGGTCACTCAAAACTAGTGACCAGTTATTGACTTCCAAAATTGGAATACTGCTTATTAAAGAAAAAAGGAAAAGAGATCATAATAAACATTGTAGTTACATTTTGTTTCCAGGGGCTACTCAACTTCCCTGAACACAAACCTGACAGAAATTTGAGTCTTTTTTTCCTCCAGTACGTGTTTGCAATATCAGGGGTGGTATTTGTATCACCATGCCAGACCACCCTAACCAGTTGAAACTAGTCATTGCTGTTTCCCTCGTGGTAGGCAGAGCTCCAGGAGATGATGTGTGTCTCTGTTGCCAGTGGCGAATTTGCATTTGAAAAGATGGCACATAAGTCAAAGATTTTTCAGAATAATAAAGAAGTTAGGGAAAGGGACCCTAAAGACCATCTAGCTCCAAGCCCCATCCAAACTGGCATGGAACACTTTCTGGAATGGGACATGGACAGCTTCTCTGGGCAATTTGTTCCAGGGCCTCACTACCTTCACAGCCTAGTAGGTTTTAAAGCAGCCTCTTATTTTGTCCGTAATATTTTTCATCTGTGAAATCTCCATACGTCTAAAAATTATTACAGATGCTCTATTGATGAATGGATGCAAAGTAATGATAGACACACTCAAAGAATATTCACCCATGCTTGAGACTTCGGTTTAGTCATGAAGCTTACAATTTGTTCATTTAAGTCTCTTTGGAATAATCTTTTCCACACTTGATTCTTGAGAAAGTTCTTGGTAATTTCATACCAGAACAGTCAGAGTCAGGCATCAGTGTTGAGCGTACTGAGCTAGTCATCTCAGAAAGTTGTCAGGTTGGTTGTTTCATTTTTTCTGTGTAAATATGTGCTGGCTATTTCCAGCCACCTTCTTGTCCTTTGGATGTTTGGAAATGCTTTCTAAGGCTGATTGCTCCAACACCTTCCCAGGAGCTGGTGTGAAGCAGACTGGCCTATGTTTTACTCTGTCTTGCCCTTCCTGAGGGTAGCAGTGACATTTGCTTTCGTCCAGTCCTCAGGAGCATCCCCCATTGCCACAACGTTTTGTTAATTGTCAAGAGTGTTCTTGGAATGACATCAGCCAGATTCCTGAGCACTCATGAGTACATCCCCATCAGGGCCCACAGGCTAGTGTCCAATTTCTTTGAATGCTTCCTGGCCTGCTAGTTTTCTGCCAAAGGTCCTCCTTATGTCAGAGTTTGGCATGGATTTTAGGGACTTCATACTACTGAAGGCTAATCTTTCAAGATAGAGACAAAGAAGCCAGTGAGCCCTTGGTCTGTTTTCATGGTGAGATGGCTGCCTCACCAAGGCTGTACTTCATAGCAGGAAAGAAACAGTTGCACCAAATGCTGCATATCCTATTTTATCTGACAGCATCAAAAAATTCACATTTTACTCTCAACATTTTACCATAGACTTTTATTCACAAAGTATTTTGAAACACTTCATTGTTTCCTTGTGCAACCATCACATGAGCCACTAAATCTGGCTCCACCAGAATGCAAACTTGATTCTGAAGTGTCAGTATTAAATATTAAATTGGTAAGGCAGAATTTTCAAGCAACTTTTGAGTAGAAAGGGGAAATATCACAGCATCAAGAGGTTCTTGGTAATATGAATTGTTTTTAGAGGTGTGATCTATTTATGCTGGACTTGAGAGCAGAATTTTAATAGCATGCAAATGCGTTTAGGCTTCTACAGTTGTCTTCTTTTGATTCTGATTGCTCGGCAGGTCGTGGGCAGCTCTGCTACACTGCTCGGATCAGAGCACTAGAGGGCACTTGTGTAACTCTTGGAGGAACAGTGCTCCTGAAAGGCTTCATAGGACAAAGTACTTCATGTCATGCCAGTTCAGGAGTTAAGCACATTCTTTAGAGTACAGCAGCCCATACACTGCTTTCCTTTTTATTGCATATATGTACGTGCTTCTCATATACATCTGTGCTTCTCTGACTCTCCCTACTATAAGCTCTGTCTTGTAGGACAACTGCCTCACCTTTATGCCTCAGTGCAAGAATTTGAGGTTGCTTAATAACCAGGTGCAACTTCCATGAGCTCTCTGTTTATTAATGAGTTGCAGACATATCCCTCCATTGCAGTTCATTCTAACCACATTCTGAATGCTGTTAACTGCATAGCAAATGGTCCATCTCTTTCTCTTTACCAGATCAACCACAAATACCCAGAGCGACGGCTACTGGTAGCAGAATCCTGTGGAGCTCTAGCACCTTACCTTCCAGTAAGTATTAACAGGCTCCAAATACCTGCTTCAGGGAAAGCAAGGTAAAAATCTGATGCATAATGTAAGCATCCTTTATCATTTTAAACATTAAGTATGTATGTTATGCATAGACAGTCACACTGTCTTCTACTTTATATCACACATGAGATTCACTAAGTCACTTTAAGAAGGAGATAGTTTGTAATGAAGAAATACAGGTTAATCTAGCTATAAAATGTTTGTAAAAACAATATGAATACTCATTTCAGTAAAAATGCGGTAAAGAAAAGATAATTAGGACCAATTAAGGAAACAGTCTATGGAAAAAGAACTGGCACCCAATTGTAGCATTCTTCAGACCCTGTGGAATGTTGCATCAAGAGTGCTGCCAGTTGCAAGAAGCAGCGAAATTATGTCAGTGGTAAGCTAGAATTTGAAGCTTCAGAGAAAGGGTGGGGGAAGGGAACCTAAATTAAAACCAAATTTCTCCAATTTAGCAGTGCAGTGATTACTTAGTTTTAAGTCTAAGCCTATAGTAGTTTTACTGCTGTTAGTTTTTTTTGGTTCCATGTGAATGAAAGGACCTTAGTTCTGTGCTTTGTTGGACAAAAGTCTCTCCAATGAAGCTACTGACATTTTATATTCTTTCATCTTCTGTTGTGAAAACTGAATATGCAATATTCATAAAGGAATTTATAGTTGGAGGAAGGGATTTTGTTTGTGAACATGAATAGAAGTGGAAACTTTTTGTAATAGTTGATACAAACCCACATTCCTTGTTTCACTGGATTTAACAAATATGTTTCTCTTTTACAAACAGAAAGAAATTCGTAGTTCATTAGTACTTTCCATGCTGCAACAAATGCTAATGGAAGATAAGGCAGATCTGGTACGAGAAGCTGTGATCAAAAGCCTTGGCATCATTATGGGCTATATTGATGATCCAGATAAATATCAACAGGTATAATTTGGTTTGGGTTCTGTATGTATAAAATGCTTTCTATAGATATTTTATGAATAATTAAGGGTGTTGTATAATAATAGGGGGTTGTTTAAATTCCTGAATGTTTATTAATTCTTTCCAGATCTTTTAAAAATTTATTATTTATATGAATGTTGATTTTTATTATATCACCAAGACAAAACAGAAAAACTACAGGTAGCATTAGAATTTCAGGTGTAAACCTTATACAGAAGCTGCTCTAATAGTTCATAATTTGCCTTTAAGAACATACCACTTCACTGCCCACCTGATATTATTAGCCAGTGTGATATCCTCACTTACTAACATAGATTTGTTTGCTACAACAAAGCCTATCTGGAGTTCAGCTTAATGCTGCCCAATAATGTTTCAGATAAGTGAAAATAAAGAACTTTTCTCTTTGAGTTTTTGAAGGCAGAGTGGTAAAATGCATGTATCAATTTTTGGGAAATAATTGCATTCTTTACTGTCTTTTACCAGGGGTTTGAACTGCTGCTTTCAGCTTTAGGAGACCCTTCAGAACGTGTTGTTAGTGCAACACATCAGGTATTTCTACCTGCTTACGCTGCCTGGACAACAGAACTGGGAAATTTACAGTTCCATCTTATACCTACACTGCTTAATAAAATTGAAAAATTGCTCAGGGTATGTACTCAGCTGTTTCTAAATTGGAGAATTTTCTTTGTATTCTATACTTGTGCTTTGGAAGAAGAAAAAAAAAAAAAGAAAAAACACCAGACCTCCCCCAAACTAAACATACACTTCTTTAATACTGTTTTTGTTTTGTAGCATAATAGCATTTACCCCATGTTTAAATTGTGTAGATTTTAGTAAACAGCAGTTTTTTATTAAATAAGCAAGAAAAGGTCATTTCCAGTTATGATCCAGTTTATACATTTAATTTGATAGGTATCTCAAAAGTTATGGAAAAATTGGGTGCCTCATAAGTATCTAACACACTGAAAGAAGATGCTTGCTTTCAGACTACAAGTGACTTGTTTATTCAGTTTAGATGCCTTGGTCTCTGAGGCAAAGAATCCACGTTTCCAAAATGTGCTGAAAAATCTTCTTTCAAAATATCAGTCTGTTCATCAGCATGAACTGCTAAATGCCAAAGGCTGTATTGCCTGAATCTTTTGATTAGTGGTGACTTAAAAGTGACAAAATATGCTTATGCTTAGGCTAAATTGCTTTATAATTAGTGTGTCTGGAGAGAAGCTCATCACAGATGTGTTGATGGTTTACCAGGCAATACATACCTAAGGAACAGATCATCCAAACTGAAAGCTTTCAACTTCATGTCCTGTTTGTTTCAGGAAGGAGAACATGGCTTGGATGAACATAAGCTCCACATGTATCTGTCTGCCCTGCAGTCGTTGATTCCTTCGCTGTTTGCACTGGTGCTACAGAATGCACCTTTTACAAGCAAAGCTAAACTTCAGGGAGAAGTACCACAAATAGAAGGTAATCGATTAATTTCTGATACGTGGATTTTTTTCATATTAGTCTGTCGTAGCAAATTCTTAAGTAATATTTCCTTTTTTTCCCCCTTGCTGTGCTTGTGATACTAGATTATCGCAAAAAAAATCTTATCTATTTTTCTCTACCTCTTTTAAGAAGCTTTTAGAAAGCAAAGCAATTTTTAATTGTACTTCCTAAAGGTTTCTAAAGAACTGATTTCCATTAATAGCCAATAATAGCTCAGGAAGGCTGGCCTCAGTTTCAGTTAATTCTTACAAATTTATGGGGTGGTAAAAACACAGCATAATGCAGCAGCATCACCATCTGTTACCTATGTAATATCCTAGAAGACCGTCCCATCCCTGGCAGTGCTCAAGGCCAGGTTGGGTGGAGCTTTGAGTCTAGTGGAAGGTATCCCCCTCCCATGGTAGTAGGGTTGGAACTAAGTGATCTTTAAGGTGACTTCCAACCCAAACCATTCTGTGACTGAATGGCCTCATGGTGAAGTTGTCCTTAGATCAGCAATCCTAGCCTGTGGAGTATTTTCTACTGTTGCAAATACTTTTTGAAGATGGCATTGGTAACACCTGCCACATGCTGATTATAGTGCTGTGTGTGAAGATGCAAAGAAAGGGTAACAAAGGAGAATTTGGAAAGTAGCTAGTGGTACATTACTATCTGAAATGTTAAACATGCTCATTTAGCTGACTTGAGTAATTTGAAGATGAGCACTTATTCACTGAGTAGTTACTAGTTAAATAAGGAATTCCAAAATTTCAGGTTTAAGCCTAGTCTTCTCCAGGCTGAACAAGCACAGCTCTTTCAGCCTTTCTGCATAGGAAAGGTGCTCTATCTTTTTGTTCACGTTTTTGTAGCCCTCCTTGGGACTTGCTCCAACAGGTCCTTTCCTGTGCTAGGGACCTCAGAGCTGGATGCATCACTCCAGGTGGGGTCTCATTAAAGAGAAGCAGAGGGGTAGAATCACCTTCCTCATCCTGCTGGCCTTGCTGTTTTGGATGCAGCCCAGGATGGTGTTGGTATTTGGTTTGCAAGCAAATATTGTTGGGCTATGTCCAGTTTTATCACTCAGCAGCAGCCCCAAGCCTGGTCTCAATCTCTTCATATCCCCCAGCCTGTAGTGGTACAGGGTGTTGCCCTGACCCAGGTGCAGTACTTTGCATTTGGCCTTGTTGAGCTTCATGAGTTTCCTATGCACCCATTTCTCAAGGTTTTCCAGGTCTGCTCTGGATGGCATCCTGTCCCTTAGGTGTGTCACTGCACCACTAGCTTGGTGTTATCTGCAAACTTGCCAAAGGGGCACTCCATCCTTTTGTCTGTGTCATTGGTGAAGATAGTGAACATTACTGGTCCCAGTATGGACCCCTGAGAGGCACAACTTGTCACTGATGTCCATCTGGACATTAAGGCATTGATCACTGTCCTCCAGATGTGAGCATCCAGTCAATTCCTCATTCACTGAAAAGCTGATCCATCAAATTCATATTTCTCCAGTTTAGAGAGGATGTTTTGGGAGACTCTCAGAGGCCTGACAGCAGTCCAGATAGGTAACATCTGTAGCTCTTCCCTGTTCACAGATGTAGTCACTTCATCATGGAATGCCACTAGGTTGGTCAGGCAGGGTTTACCTTGGTCAAGCTGTGCTGACAATAACATAATCTCCCTGTATTTTCTCTTTTTAACTGAGGGTTACATAATTTCTTCAGAGATTATTTTAACTCACTGATTCTTGAAAAGCAAATTGATAACCTTGTGGAGAAGGCACTTAATGAGTTTCACAGTTTCTTAGCTGTTGCCTCTGACATCACCTCCATGGTATTTTCATCTTCTTTCATTCATGGCTGTTTGTTCTCTGCTGTTACAGTCACTAGGTTTCCCCGACCCGTGTCGCCTCTTCAGGACGTCGCCGTCATCATTGGAAGCCGAGAACAATTGGCAGTGTTGTTGCAGCTGTACGACCATCAGCTAGAACATGAGGGCACCACGGGCTGGGAAACTCTGCTATGGGTAGTCAATCAGCTGTGAGTTAATTTGTGTCTTAGGATACTAATTTTAAAATGTGTCAGAGTTAATAGTTCTTAAGCATGGCCATGTTTAACAATTACAGAATAAAAGAATGCTAAGAATGATTGCGTTTGAGAATTGCTAAAGAGGAAAACTTTTAATTTATTTTAGGCATTTTAATTTTCATGCTGAATTGCCTTTGATTTTATTCAGAAAATATCAAGTCTAGCAGAACATGTAGGTAACTATTTGCTCTGAAAACTTGTTTCTTTTGGTTTTGCATCAGTATAGTTAATTCTCTTGTGAAGTAAAGATTCTTGTATTCTGACTATCTCGTGATAGCAACAGATGTTTGAAAATACGGGTCAGACTTTTCTGGCACTTAAACCCTTGCTTTCTTCATGGGTCAGGAATTGTACAAAACGTGTAGTTAATTGTATTAGAACAAGTAGTGCTCTGTGTTTGCATGTATTATTGATACAAGCCGTCAATCTATACAAACATAAATGGACAAAAGCAAAAAATCAGAGTAGTGTTTAATATCCTTTTGTTTCCTGATTTTTAGGCTACCACAGCTTATAGAAATAGTTGGCAAGATCAATGTAGCATCAACTGCCTGTGTCCATGAGTTCTCTAGATTTTTCTGGAGACTTTGTAGGACATTTGGGAAAATTTTTACAAACACTAAGGTAAGATATTACCTTAAATACATAAAGAGCTCTACATAAAGAGTACCGTGATAACATGTTCTCTGTATTTACAGTATGTTGGAATACCCACACTTTGTGAACATTTATATTTTCATGTCACACTCATGCTTGTCCATAAGTACATTTAAACCTCTTATTTTTAGAACTCTATTTGTCTTTTTCTGGTTTTGGTCATTTTGGAATGGCCTTCTCATCTTGCCCAGCCAGGGACAATTTTTTTTTTTTTTTTCCAAACTATGTTCTTCATATTTCCTTTGTGAATGACGGAGAGAGTAGGAGAGATCATCCTAATTCTGGTTATTTAACAACTTCTTTCTTCAGAGCATCATACTGTTCACTCTTTGCAGTTTATATAAGTACTCCAGCTTTACTTGATTAAAAAATTTGAAGTTGATGCCTTCCTAGCGTGAAATATTTTCTGTAGGTGGTATCTAAACATTTTTATCAAGGAATTATATAATTTTTCTCAATAAAATAACTTCTGAATGTTATTTAAAAATACTTAAGGGAAATTGTCAAACATGAGCAGATTATCTAAAGATAAAAGTCTGTTAGCATTACAGGCTGCCTACAGAGAGGGGATTGTTGTTGTTTATGTTTGGGGGGATTTTTTTTTTCTAAGTTAATTGACACTGGTAACAGGTTTTCTTACATGGAATTCATCATCCTTTGCATAGGTAAAACCACAGTTCCAGGAAATCTTAAGACTGTCTGAGGAAAATATAGGTAAGTAGCTTTTTACTGAAACAAAGTGATCTTAACTGCAACAGGAAAAAGATTTTCAATCTCTTGTTCAAATAACATTTTCAGGCTGCAGTTCTCAAATTTGTTATCTTTGTGAAATGTTGAAAAATTTAGTCTTAATCTGAATGGAACACTCTGAAGTTGTAGACTGTGTGTAAGGTAAAAAATAATCTCAAATCCAAATACCTCTTGAGTATAATTTAAGCACGTTTGTGTATATATGCATATATATGCATATAAATTCTTCATGTATATGTAAAAAGGTGTTTAAATCCAAAGTACTTAAATAAACACATTTAATCTATTATGTATAATACATATGTTCTCTACTCCAATGTATGTATAAAACCTCAATTCTTCACTCTGTTTCCTTAGATTCCACAGCAGGTAATGGAGTGCTAACAAAAGCCACAGTTCCCATCTATGCAACAGGGGTCCTTACATGTTATATTCAGGTAGGTTTGGGTTTCTGTTTCTTTGTTGAATGTCTAATTGTGTGCGAAAATTATTTTTAAAAAATACCTAAACATTACCGTGTTCGTTGAAAACTTACTGTGCTTGTGCCTTGAAGATAGGTAGAGGAATGGGTAGCTGTAAATACATTTACAAGCAAAGTTTTCTGGTCAGGTGGTGATGTACATTTAGATCATGTGTTACCACATCCTTCTATCAAAACTCTATTACTGTTATTCCTGAAATGGGTTCTTGGCCATTTAACTCTGAACTTTGCAAACATCCTGATGCAGAATGTACTGAAACGGGCAAATTGCCATTTGAAGCCTAGTTGGAGTCTTTAAAATTTTATGTTACCTAGTACTAAAGCAAACATACTATAAATATTACCTAATACTCCTGCAACGAGCAGTCAAGTTCTAGTATATACATATCTTACAGGAAAAAAAGAAATTCTTCATAATCTTACAACTTTTTAGTGGATTAGGACTTATAAACTTTCAGGAGTCATAAATGTGCTTAAGTACTGTTCTTAAAAGTTTCTTTAATAAAAGCGTTTATGCACGAGTATGTGCTTAGCTGATGAAACACAATCTCTTTGTGTGTTTGCTTTGAAAGGCTCTTGTTCTTTAACCACATTTTTGAAGTTCCTAAGAAAATTGTTAAATGCTTAATCTCATTTGTTCTTTTTCATAGTTTGTCTCCTCTGCAGCTGTAAGTTGCCATCACAACCTCAGCAGTCCTTCCAGCACATCCCTCACTGTACTCCCTTCTTCCTTTATTTCAGGAAGAAGACCGCAAGCTGTTAGTTGGATTCCTAGAAGATGTAATGACCATGCTTTCATTGTCCCATGCTCCTCTTGATAGCCTGAAAGCTTCCTTTGTGGAACTAGGGTAAAGAATATACCTGGGGGTTGACTAATTAGATTTTTTTATTAAAAGCTGCTAATCTATTTGTAATTTTAAATATCTGTGATGCTTTGGGTGAGTTAAGGGTATACTTGCTTTTTTTTGCTGGTGTAAATGTAATTTCTAGGTTAAAAATGTGGCAGTAAAATAGAATAATCTGAAGTGTAAAAGAGAAACACCAAAATCCAAACAGAAAATTTTCACAAAAGTTACTCATTGTGAATACAATGGAAATTAATTTTGTATTTACCATGCTATTGTCATTTGTTCTAGATATGTATTTGCATTCAATATAATAATTGATTGAAAATTATGTTCTTAAAGTTGAGCTTTGGGGTTTTTTTAATTAATTTAAAAAGGAACATATTTTCTAGACTGCAACATGTTGCGAGTCTTTCAGAATGAGATAAGTATTTTGTATCCTTCAGAAAGGATAAACGCTGGAGTTTTATATTTGTCAAACAAGGAATTCTTAAGACTGCATTTTTTAGGTAGAGAACATACCCAGGGCTTGAGAGCATTTTTGTTTGATCAATTGCCCAACTGTTTTCTTGTAGTGCAAACCCAGCTTATCATGAGCTACTGTTAACTGTTTTGTGGTATGGAGTTGTCCATACTTCTGCTCTTGTTAGATGTACAGCTGCTAGAATGTTTGAGGTAAGTGTTATCCAAACTGTTTTTCACTTTTTTAAAAATAGAGTTCATTTTTTAAAATAGGGATCAATCAGACAATGTTGCTACATTCTTAATAATTACAAACAATTTAAATAAGCTGTGTACTGTGTGATGGAGCAGGAGGTCGTTGTTCAGTTGTTTCTGTATCTGTTCTCTGTTCAACAGCACATCTTTCTATAGGTCTGTAGTTAAACATAAGCAAGCATCTCTGAGTTTTAACTTCTGCTTTTGCTATTCAACACATCATCAGTAGTCTAATATACAACTTACCATGTTCAGTAGGTCTTGTGTATGCTTATACAATGCACTTGCATTGTAATTCAAACTAGTTTTCTTTGTACCAGATATGGTGATGAAGACAGACATACAACTAATTCTGGATTTTTTGTGAAAATTAAAATAATTTTAAAAGATTTTACAGCTACTTTACCTGCCTCATAATGACAGCTTCATTTTTCCCTTAACATCTATACATTTTGATAAGAATAAAGACTGAAATGTATACCTAGTAAGTTCGCTTTTATTTTCACATCATGCATTTGTTTCATCAAATTTTCCTTTTAAAAGGCATATGCAAAAGCTCTGGGACATACTGCATTGGCTGAACAAAGAGAACTTTTTATCCTTTGCATGTTAGAAACACATTTCTAATCACCAATACTTTTTCCTTCCCTTTTTTTTTGTGCATTTTTTTCATATTTTTCTCATTTGGAGGGGACCTCTGTGTGAACCTGACATCTTGTATCTGTTTGCAAAAGCAAACCTGAAGCCTGCATCAGAAAAAAAGAGCACTTAACATACCCATGAGCTTTCTTTAGAGACACTGCAAGTCAGAGCAGAGAAAGCAGTAAACAACCACAACAAGCTCCATCCTGAGACGTCAGTTGAAAACATCCAACAATGTCCTTTTTTTCTGGTTTGGGTTTTTGGGGTTTTTTTGACCCCTCTTTTTAAAAAGGAAATGGCAATTTTTGGACACTCTTAAAATCTTTTTGCATATCTTCCCTCTCACAAAAGCATTTTTTATATCCTATTTGTAATAATAAGCTTTTTTTCCCAATAAACAGTAGCCAAACATGTGAAAGAACTCGGTTACAACAGGTTGTTGTCTTGGTTGCAGCTTCTTTTCAAATTCACCTGCATGTTGATTATTTTTAGGGGAATTAAAAAAATATAACCGTTTACATTGTCTGTCTCATTCTGACCTTACATGCTGCTATGTGGCTTTGCCCATCCAGCTGTTCTTGTTGCTTCTGTATTAATGTTTTTAGTCAGCAGCTTTCCATTTGAATGTTGATGCAAACAGATTTGATTGCTCTGATTAGAACGTGAAGCACACAGTTGAGTTATACGTTAGCTTTACTGATCTGTTTGGGTTCAGGGCTAGGATCACATCTTCAGAATGACACTTGTATTATTTTCTGTATGATGGAATGCATCTGTTCACCGTGCTTTACCATACTTAGAAATGTGGCAGACCAGGCAGGAATGAAGCTGAGATCATTCTAAATTATTTGCTAATTATACAAATCCCAAGGGTTTGGATTTTTTTTTTCAAAGCACTGTATAACTGCTAGGCTCTTCTCTAAATGAAGGTTGGCAAAGAAAGCTCAAGTCACTGTTTCTCCAAGATGGAAAATTATAAGAATTCTCTATTTTAATAAATGTGAAAATTAGTAAAGCTATATATGAGAGTAAAACCATCTTAAGCAAACTGTGAGCTATATCCTTAACAGCTGTTTGAAGAATAGCCCATGAACTCCACAGACTGGCACTTGGAGTTGTTGCCAATGTAAATAATTGTGAAATGTATTAATGTTAAAATGTTGTAGTTGAACTGACATCCTAATGCTTTCTGAATAACAAGTATAGGATGTTGCAACTTTGCCCCTCCAGGTGCTTTGCTTTGCAGCAATAGTGTCTTATGTTCTCACACAGTTTGTCCCCATTCTTTCTTCTCCAGTAATTGTCTGTGGTTCACACTGTTCCATGCCTGTGTGAACTCGGGAATGCACACACATACACGCACACAAATGTTGCTTAATAGGAACAACTCCTTTATACAGAAGCTTCTGAAAAGTCAGGTTCCTTCCAATCTTTCACAACTTACTTTGGTTTAAATTCAGAGTTGGTAAAGCAGGAATGCTCTAACAAATAGCAGAATGTAAAATCTTCCCTAGTTAGAGGATGTAAATACTGCCTGGTTTTGGTACTGATATCCTGACAGCTGCTACTTTTCCCAGGCAAAAAGCTTAGAATTTAATTTGTGTTCATTATGCAATGTGAGTAATCAGAATATAGCTAAATATTAAAAAGACATTTCATATTTCTCATATAAACCTTGCTGATAAGATTTTTATATTTATCTCCTAAAACCAGCAAACACATGCAAACTTCCTTACATGAGACACAAAATGGAAATATCTAATCTTTGCTCTTTTTGTTAATGAGGACAAAACCCACCATTTTGTTGAATATGAAAAAAGTTTGCAACTTGGTTTGAAAATTAGTAGGTTTTCATATGAAGAAAGCATGTAAAGGGCATTTGCAACATATGCAGCAAATGCTTGTGTATAACTACATAGGTAATGTAAAGAAATCACCTAGGAACATTTGGATTCAAACAACTTTTTTTTTTGTTTATGGATAGTGAATTTTACTGTTTGTTTAATGTTTGGGATGCACTGCAACAAATATATCTCTTCCTTAGTTTGCAAAAAGACTTGAGGAAATACATTTCATGAATAGTTCAAGGATTCTCCATTTTCTACCTGCACATACCAGCATGCATACTGTTTGAATGGTTGTTAAATATCAAGGTGTCCTGAATGACTTTCAGGAAAATATTTTGGCATCTGGGAAGATGCTGTTTGTCTCATTGTACAAGTTGTGAGAGGTATCACTTGGTGTGGGGAAATCTGCACACATTTGGCCTAATCAAGATTTCTGTGTTGCATGTGACAGCCACCTACTATGATAAATACTGTTGTGTTGAGTTAGGAACAGGATTTACATTTGAAATTGTAAAACTCAAATTGACATCACTTTATTACTTAATTATACATAACTTTACTTATAATTAAAATAATATCTGAAATAGAGCATGCAATTACTTGCTAAAGGTTTGAGTTCAAGTTTTAAAATATCTGAAAATAAAGAAAACATTTTATTGTTGAATTTGTCATGTTTGTGCTGATTGCCAGACCACTTTGGCTTTCTTCACGCCTTTGCATTTATGAAGCTCTAGTGTAGCAGTATTTGCTTAGCTTCTAATTTTGGTTTGCTTTTTGTGTTTTTTCTTTCTCTCTCTTGGTTGTGCCGTTCTTCTTCCCATGATACTGTGCTCACTCTTTCCGTGCATCACCTGTGATACCCCCCTGCTCCGACCATTCAGCTGTTGGTGAAGGGGGTACATGAAACTCTGGTAGCTCAGAGAGTTGTTCCTGCTCTCATTACTCTCTCCAGTGACCCTGAAATGTAAGTTCCCTGACTGTCTTATATACCTAGCATCCCTCTTAATACTTAGAAAGAAGTAACCATCAGTTATGTCTCTTAATCTAGCTGAACAAAAATTGAATTACTTTTAAAGGAAAGTAACCTTTGAATCACTTATTTCTGAATGAAAAGGTTTACTGCAACACCTGGAATTAAACTGTATAAAAGTGCTGAATAAACTTTAAATAGAAAACTTAAATCCATATAATTTAATTTTTGTTTTCTATATTTAATCATGTTTGCAATTTTCAAATTTGCTTACATCATTTCTAGCAGAAAGCTGGATACTACTATTCTGTAATGCTATCAGCTTTGCTAATGTAAAATTAAGTATCATCTGCATTAATGAAATGCAAATACTTTTGGCTGCATCTCATTTCTAATAGACAGCCGTGGCACTTCATTTCCTGGACATTCTGATGTGGTATTTCTTATAAGCTAAGGAGGGATGCTTTGCTAATCTCACTAACAACTTGCTACTAACAGATGCTCCAGCATGAATAGAGTCTTAGTGGCTTTAATGTCTTGTGTGGGTGACTAAACCAAGAACAACCCCAAGAGTCTGCCTGCCCATCCTCAGTCACAGCTAACCCAGTTCTTCAAGTTTACCAAAGCGTTTTTTATTGCATGTTGACTGGTTTACAGCTGACTCTTCGAGGCATGAGTGAAGCATTAGTTGACAAGCGGGTTGCTCCGGCCCTTGTTACCTTGTCCAGTGATTCTGAATTGTGAGTTTCAGACTGAGACCTTGAGTTAATCCTGGTCTGCTTTTTTTTTTTTTTTTTTTCCTTTTCTTTCATCATTGCTAGCAACTAATGTAACTTAAAAGTACTAATTATTTAATTTTTAAGTAATTTTGTTCTTGGTGTTGAATACATCTTAAAGACCTTATTCTTCCATTGTAGTTCAGTAAGGATTGCTACAATCCCTGCTTTTGGGACCATCATGGAAACTGTTACTCAGAGAGAGGTAAGACACCTGTTGTCACCTGTGTTTTTGTAGCATAAAAAGTGGATGCTTTTTTAATAAATCCAGAATAAAAGGAAGGGCAACTCCAACTCATAAATTCTTTCCTTCTTTCTTTCTTTGTCATATTCTCTTCCAAAGTGCTTTCCGGTTTTGCAATGGCTTTTTTTTTTTTTTTTTTCTAAACAAACCAACCCTTATAACTAGTAAAAACATTTCCTTCTAAATCTCAACCAAACATAAACAAACAGAGACAGATAAGTAGAGGGGAGGACTGTGCTTCAAGATGGGAAATCCCATGCTCAAAATGTTTTTTAAAACCTTCTCCAGTACAGTTGTGAAATCTAACTCCATTATTTCCAGCTGAAATAGTTCTATTTTAAAATGGTGACCAAAAACATCTGCATACTGTACTTTATAGTATATTGTACTATTTTACATGCTTTAGGGTATCCTGCTTGGCTCCCAAATACTTTACAAGAGCACAGGAGTCTTATTTTTCCAGTCATATCTGCTGGTTTAGTCCTTGGTGTCCAAGATGGCACTGAAAGACAGAATGACATTAGCAAAGTATTTCTTGAAGATAATGTAGAGATGCAATTCCTCCTTGTTTTTTAAATGATGATACTATGGTAATAGATAAGAGTTCTGAAGACAGTCAGAATTTTGCTATAAGCAGTAGAAAACTGGATTTTGTTTCATATAACAACTGTGCAATCGAATTTCTTCTGTAAGTCCATGCAGCTTTTTGCAGAGCTTGCATTCTTCCCGTAATTTCAACATATTCTAAAAGAATGTGTTTGAGGAAATGTGAGTAATACGAGTCAAGTCAGTGATGACTCACACGTACTTGGAAGATGGAAAAGTTAGAATTTTTTAGCTTGGAATACATGCCTATAATCAGTCGGGAAGAATATTGTTTTGTTACCACACAGAAATTACTGTATCCATTGCACTAATTACAATAAGCCTTTGAGTACAGAGGTGATAGCACCTTCTAAAATGTATCATAAAATATTATTTTTTCAACTTTGAATCCAAATTAAATAACTATCTCATCTTATTTTTGGTTTTCTAGCCTTTAGTTGAAGAAACCTTTTTAGTTCCATTGATTTTATGGTGGTTACTTTTGGACCTCTGTCCTCTGCAAGAAAAAAATTTATTTAATTGAGATACGTTATAAAATTAATTGAGATTGAGATACATTACAAAAAATGCCATTAATTGATTTCTAATTAAACAGGAAAACTCTGTAGTTATTAATAGTAAGAGGGGAATTGTAATAGCAGGTAAAAAAAGGGAGTATCAGAGTTAAGGAAACCTCAGGAGGAAAGATCAGCTCTATGGGAGCACCTGTCTGTTGTTAAAAGATATATCAGATTAAAACCCTGGTACCTGGTAACCCTGATAACCTCTTTAAAATATAGAGGTTCATTGAAGAGTTGCAAACATCCTGGTAGAAAAAATCTGTAAATTAGAAGAAAGCCCATGATCTGTCATCTGAAATACAGAAGATTGTAAACATACCCTGAACTGATCTTAACAATTTCTAGCATCTTCATTATTTTGTGTTCTTTCTATTTCTCTGGGAATATTTAAGCTTCTGGAGAGAGTAAAAATGCAGCTGGCATCTTTCTTGGAGGACCCTCAGTATCAAGACCAACATTCTTTACATACAGAAATCATAAAAACATTTGGAAGAGTTGGACCGAACGCTGAGCCCAGATTTAGAGACGAATGTAAGTTGCATCCATGGGAAGATGCAGTCTTCCTCTGTCTGAAAGCTAATAGGTATGCTGGTTACATTGATGGGGTTTTTCTTTCTTTTCTGTGAATGGTTATTATTTCAAAGGTACTCCAAGGTACCTTTTTATTTTAGGTGGTGCTACTACAATTTTTAATTTCAAGTTTTAGTCAATCCATTAAATATGCTAGGGCAATCCCATCAAAAGCAATTCTTTGCAGTTCTTATTCCATGGTGTTGTGTGAAGTTTCAGGTGCCTGCAGTTGCCACATAGCACCTGTTTAATGCTAAACAAGCATTTCTATGGAAAACAGTTTCAAATACTTATTCCTGTATTTACTTTTCCAGTTGTTATTCCACACTTGCACAAGTTAGCCTTGGTCAACAACCAGCAGTCTGTTGATTCGAAGAGACTGGATATCGCTACACACCTGTTTGAGTCCTACAGTGCTCTTTCCTGTTGTTGTATCCTTTTCTCAGGGGAAGTTTACCTGTTATTTCTCTGGTGGTGAGAGAAGCTTAACATTAGAGAAATAACTAAGTTTGTCTTTGAATCTGTGATGTAAAACATGGTCTATTCAGCATAAGGGAGAGGTTTTCAGAGATGGTGAATATCATGAATTGGCTGGACACCAGGTGCCCACCAAGCCACTTTCATTCCCCTCCTCAGCAGGATGGGTGAGGGTGGGGGAGAAGATCAGGTGGAGGCAAAACTCATGTGTCAAAATAAAGGCAGTTTAATAAAGCATAAGCTATGCATGGAAGCAAAGCAAAACAGAAGATTTATTCTCTACTTTCCATTAGCAAGCAATGTCTAGCTATTTCCCAGGAAGCAGGGCTTCAGCACATGTAACAGTTGCTCCAGAAGAAAAAAATCACAGTAACAAATGGTTTTCTGCCCTGCCATCATCACTTTCTCTCAGTTTTTATATCTGAACAGGCATCATAGGGTATGGAACATCCCTCTGGTCAGTTTGGGTCAGCTGTCCAGGCTGTGTGCCATCCCCCAGCCTACTGATGGGAGAGAATGTTGAGAGACAGCACCAATGCTGTGTCAGCACTGCTCAGCATTAGCCTAAGCACTGCTGTGTTACCAACACCTTTCTAGGTACCAAAGCACAGCACTCTTGATCTTAACCAATAAATCAAGAAAAAAATCTTAAAATAATTGTATGGAGGTATGAAATTCATGATGTTTAAGATGTCAATATGTTTAAGATCTTTTTTCCTTTCTATTAGTCGTGAAATGTCAAATGCTGTTCCATTTTCTTAGTTTTGCTGCTGTCCTTGTGTTCCACAAAACAACATTATCAGAAGACAGAAAAAAAAAGTGTAATTTCAAAAGGCAGTCCTTATAATACCTTAACCACGTGGGTTTTAGTTATTTCAGAGGATTTAATGGTCAATCACTTTTTACCAGGATTGAAGTGTTTACGAACGGACATGGAACATCTCTCTCCAGAGCATGAGGTGAGCAGCTATGTTTACTGAGTATGAGATGTAGGTGGCAGAAGTTGAAATGTGATGGCATTTAAAACCAGAAGTTAAGGAAGGCTGCTCTTAAGTGGTATCAAAACATGGCATTGAGGAGTTTTTTTGATAAAGAATAGGTCACATGATTTCAAAACCAGTAAAACCTTGTAAAATGTATTTCTAAGCTGAAGACCTCTGCAGACAAATACTCAACTGTTAGAAATGCATGCACAAACACAGATCTTCCTTGACTAAAGAAAAAGGAAATGTTTTTACCATCTTTGTGTTAAACTAAGGATGCACTAAAATCAGTGGCTACAATATTTCCAAGGAAATGTAGATAAAAATTGGTGGCGTGCAGGAAAGAAACTATTAAGGATTAGGGAAGTAGAGTCCTAAAATACCTGGGGTACATTTCATATCTGGAGTACTGTGTCCAGTTCTGGGCTCCCCACTACAAAAGCATGCACTTAGTGCAGAGAGTCCAAGGAAGAGCTGGAGGAGAAAATGAGAGAGCTGAGGCTGTTCAGCCTGGAGAAGAGAAGGCTTGGGTGAATTTTATCAGTACCCACAGAGAGGGTCCAAAGAGGACAGAGCCAGGTTCTTCTCAGTGGTGCTCAGTGACAAGACCAGAGACCATGGGCAGAGCTGGTTTTTGTTTATTTTTATTGTGAGAATGACTGAGCAGTGGCCCACATCGTCCAAAGAGGTTTTGGAGTCTAAATGCTTGGATACTCAAAAGCCATCTGGACATGTTCTTCCTCGGCATTTGGCTTCAGATGACCCTGCTTGAGCAGGGGGTTGGGCCAGATGATCCTCCAGGGGTCCCTTCCAACCTCATCCACTCTGTGATTCTGTGAATTGTAAAGACCAAATTAAAAGAAGCAGACAGGACAACATGGGAGTGAACAAGATCTCTGGTAGGAGGAGCTTACAGAAAGCAGCAAAAAACCCCAAAAAAGTTAGCAGAAGAAGCCAGCTTGATCAGCTTGAAAATCTTGGCCATATGCACTTTTTTGGTAAGTACTTGAAGAGGATGAATACTAACAGATTGAAACAAAGAGATGTTAAGTCAGTAGTAGAAATGAGATGTCCTTTTGTTGCATATTGGAGAAAATCTTAACTGGATGAACATTTCAAGGGATGGAGGAAAAGACTTAATCAAAATGTACAGAAGAGTACTGTTGTAGTCATTGAAGGTTAATGCTGCACTTTCATTAATTACTTTGTGAGAAAATTAATTTTTTTTCCTTGTGTTTGCAAAAGTGTTGGAATTGAGATGACTATTCTCTAGGAGTCCTAAGTTCTTATATTCCGTAACAAAGTTCCTTCTTCCAGTTACGTTTTCCATCTAAACGGTTATAGTATCAATCTTTTATTTTCTGTATATTATTATTGGAGGAACTTTTCAACCTATAAGGAAAGGATCTGAGTTCAGAAGGCTGAGTCAGGAAGAACAGCAGTGACCTGAGCATCACTCAAAGGCAACAGAATTGGGCTTTCTTATCACAGGCAGCACTGGAGGTGTGGCAGTGATAGATATTCTGTGTTCAGAGAGCGGTGGAAGATGGACTGGACCTTAGATCTTAAGCATATATCTGAAAGCTGCAGTAGGCAAAAGTTTCATTTTCTTTTACCAATGGGATAACTGATATGAATACTGCTACTTCATTTTTGTAGCTAATGTAACTTCTAGGGTTTAAAGACATAATCAGTTCAAAAGATACCCTGAATCAGAACAAGGGGTTTGATTGAGTTGGAATCTTGTAGTCAGAGAGGGAACTAAGGCCTGGAATAGGATTTAAAATAAATCATAAGTAAAGACAGCTCTCAATCTCCCATTACCACATTTTGCATTGCTATGCTTAAATGACTTCAGGTGTGATGGCACGTGCTTTGTTTTTTAGCCAGAAAGCAAAATAAAATTTAAAAAATTTACTTGTGCTCCAGTGGATTAGAAAACTCACTACAGTTTACAATTTTTATCCCTTTTTTTGTAGAAATGGATATCTAGTGTTTGATCAGCTTCTCACTTCAATAGGATGTTTGTAGGCATCATGATAGAGGCTTCTGAGGCCCTGTGAGTTCTAGTGTCTGTCTTGAAAGCCTTCTATCTGAAATCATGTTTTCTGAAATGAATGCCATTTACCGTCTCAAATAATTAGACATTTGCATAAACAGAATTAAGCCTTTTTTCATTATTTTGGCCACTATGGTGTTATTCATGATTCAATGGCATATCACTTGACAAATACACATTTTCTAAATTACGGACTTAGTTAGCACTAATAGCTTTAACGTAGGCACAGTTTATGCTTATCTTGGAATTGCAACATTGTTGAATTGGCTTGTGTGGTCCTGTCTGGCAGCATTCACTATTCATACCTTATACTTGTTTTCCTTTATTTCGTATAAATGAAAGTTTCAGTTGGGTATTTAGGTCAGACCTTCTCATCTTTCAAGGAAACATTTCACCTTGTGCAGACATTCAGATACTTTTACCAGCATCTCTAGCTCATTTTCCACTTGCCTTGTATGGGTTTTCAAAGTAAGCAGATTTGAGTTGCACGACAGTGAGTCAGTACTTGGTAAAAATATTTAGTCCGTATACTGTGGTATTGTTTATAAGACTTCAGCACATTAAGTCTCTTAAGTGTCTCTAAATATAGAGTTAGTGCTCTAAAATATTTTTCTTTAAGGAGATGTGATTTCATAATCAGTCCTATGACCAAACCAAGAGACCCCGAGGCAGTAAGTCTGAGCAGTATGTGCAAAGCCATAATGTAGAAATTTAGAAATTAATTTGTGGAAGAGGCAAGAATTGCTCCACTTCACCCAGGAATTGCCCAGCCTTCCCAGAAGGAGCTATGCAATGGATGGGAAATCCATTCTGTTATTGAAATGATCCTGGGTTCTGATGAATTATTCTCCCCTTTGATCAAGACTTCATATTATTGATATTTGGAACATCTGGATTCAGATGTACAAAAATGTAGGAAAGCTCCAGTGCACAGGCAGAAATGCTAAGTAACAAAAATTATGGCAGCTGTGCTTAGAAATTTCAGTGCTTTTTTGGTAGAGAACAAAAAGCTTGTTTTTTCACTGGAATTCCGAATGTATTTTTCTTGTACCTCTGTACACTTGAGCGTTAAGTATTTGTATAACATTTTGTGCAAATGGAGGACAGCAAATTTAGCAGGAAGAGTTGTAGTCCTGTTTGAATGCCGCTCTCTGAAATACTCAAGGGTGTGTAACACCTGCTACCTGAAATGTTTCAAATGCTGAAGTAATACTTTTGGAGAAATAGAGTGAGCATTGGCACAGATCTTCAGACCAGGCCGCATCTTATCAGTGTTATTAATTGTTGTGCTGTAGACTTGACAGAAACCAGCATTTTAATTTATACAAATACATTTTAAAATAGTTACCCGTTGGTAGTAACTGTTAGTGACTGATCTGTATTTTAGAGATTCAAAATAGTTTTTTTCCTTTGTTGTATATATTCAGGTTTGGTAAGTCAGTATTAATTTTAATTGCTTGTAGCTTTGAGGTTTTAAGTTTAGTGTCCTAAAAAAGTATTTAGCTTTCCTCTGAGCTGTGGCAGAGGAAGTTTCCATTTATACAATGTGTATATATGTGTGTGTATGTATATTTTTATAGTTTCATACTTTGCATTCTGACTTTTTTGCCTAAGTGTTTCAAAATACTTTTGTCTTAATATGTTAACAGTACTGTTGTGAACAGGGCACGTGTCCCATTAATTAACTGTATGATTTTTTTTTTTTTTAAGCCTGCTATTGGGAATCATTATTTTTGGTTAAATGTAAAAATGTCATTGTGGAGGTGTCTTCAGTCTTAAATACTCTGCAGAAACCTTTAACACTCTTAATTGCTTAAATAAAGGAAAAAAGCCATGAGTCATAGGAACTCTGGAGGACACCAGTGGAATGATACCAAGTTGAATTTAGCACTTCCTTCCATTAAGATGTTGTCTTAGGATGCCACCACACTTTTTTCTTTCCTTGCTTTTTCTTTCATGCATAATGTTCATGAAGATATCATGTATTACAGATGTTGTTTTAGCTCTGTTTTTAAAAGTCTGGGGGAAAATTAGGGAGTCCTGAACTTCTGTAAGTATCTGGAAAACCTTTTCTTAAGTTATTTTGAACGTTTTTGTTGTTTTTGACCACAAGGCATTATCAGATAACTGGAACTCAAAGGCACTTGAAAAAAAACCAGGGAAACGTTTAAACAGTTCTGCTAATGTCAGAATTATTTGCAGAGTAGATTTCATGAGAAGTGTTAACGTAAAAGGAAAAATGTCAAATGCCATGTATCTCTCTTCCTTATGTGTCTTAGGTTATTTTGAGCTCCATGATAAAAGAATGTGAACAGAAAGTGGAAAACAAGACCGTCCAAGAACCGCAAGGGTAAGACTTCCGCTTCCCTTTTTCTCTGTGCCTCCAGAGTAGTGCTCCGCAGAGCTTATTCCATAATGGTGTCCAAGGTTTGTGACCTGAAATCCTGCACTGACATATGCTGTATTGGAAAACAGATTTTAGAAACTTTAATACAATAGTTGTTTCTGTCTACAGTGTAAAACACAGGACTTTTTTTTTTAATAGGAATTATGTTCTTTGTTCTTAATTTTTTTATTCATTTAAAGCAGTATTTAAATTTCTGTCCTGAATCTGAGATATCAGGGAGTGTCCAGCCTAAGTGCTTAGAGCAATGTATGTAGCAGGCACTTTCCCACCCATGGGGATGGCAAGCTGCAGGCTGAGGGAATTGTTCTGGTCCTGGGAATGGCTTGCTTCAGGCTGCTGTCCTGGCTTGTATATGACTGATGCACATGAGAACAGTTTCTCCAGAGTATAAATTGACCTCTGTGTGAGTGTGCTGGTTAGGAAGTAGGCTGACTTTGGGAAAATGCCACCTGTGTAGCACTTTGGTAAAACACCCTTTCCACAAACACAGAGTAAACCGAGCTCTCCAGGGAGGCAGCAGACACATGGTGCATGTGCATTCATGCTTCACACTTAGAGATGGTATCATATGTGTCCACTTCCTGATAACAGAAGTAGCCAACAGACCCACTTTGGACATGGAAATTTAGAATGCTCAGTGTCATGATGATGAGTTGTACATACGTGCTCTGTTGCCTGCTTATTGCCTGGAATGGCATGCCAGCAGGTAAATTCTTGTGGATTATTATGTAACCTAATAAATCGTTAGCAGTGTTGCCAGGAAGTGTGTGAGAAGGTATCTGAAAAGAGAATCTGTTCTCAATCCCAAGGCTTTATCATGAGAATTGAGACAATTACTGAAGCTTATTCATATCGTGCTTCCTTGTCTGTAACAAACTGATAGAATTTGCTTCTTGAAAGAGCTCGCCTATAGTCCTGGAAGCAATTGGTGTTTGAGAAAACAAGAAAAGTGTACAAGAAGTGAATAGAAGAAACATGAAGTAGAAAAAGGGTCAGTCTCTCACGCACCAAGTAAAATAGTTCAGGCTTACTAGTAGTAAATACTTTGAAATCACAGTCAGTCCTATTAAGCCATTGCAGAAACAGATAAATGCAAACTTCATACAACATCTAGGGTATTTTCTTTAAGAATGCAGCTGCTGAAAACTAAGATATGAAAAGGATAAGTCTTTGCAGTCTGTTCCTTTGTTCTTTAATTAGCCTTCCCCTTTCTTATTCAACATCAGGCTATGGTTGCAGTCTTGTACTGTACAGAATTAACAAGAAATATTTTACCACTGAAAAAATGACCTTTTCATATACTTAAATATCTCTGTTTTCTTGCTAAGTGCTTGCTAATTTCAGTTCCTAATTTCAATGGCAAGTATATTTGACAAAGGATTTAAATGTGACTGGGATATAAATTACCAGGGTTTGTTAACAGATTGAGAAGGCACACACAGAAATCAAAAGGGGTGCAAAAGCAATCTTCAGATGTTCTTCTCTTGTCTTTTCCCCTTGCTGTTAGAAAAAGTTGGCCAAATAATATGGGATCAAAGAAACAGTATTTTCAGAAGATAAACTCTGCAGTTTTAAATACTGGATAGCCACTTTTGTTAAATATGTTCTTTAGCAATTAATAAGGCATTTCAATCATGGGTAACAACTTACATTAGAAACTGACTGCTATAAAATGCCCATTAGGAATGTTTGTTCTGGCCTAGAGCTTCCCCATAAAATAGGTAGAACTCTGAGCATCTGATTCATCTAGACATCAGGAAAAATTTCATGTTTACACATTAGTTTTGTTTGTGGGTTGGGTTTTGTTTTGGTTTTTAAATAATGAATAAATGCAAAGACTGTTTCAAACAAGAGAACCAATGGAACATCTCCTTGTTTTCCTCAATCTTATTCAGGATCATTAGGCTAATGAAAGCACAGTTTGTTTAAAACTACAGGTTTGTCACGAGTTGCTAGGCTTTCTTTTCTGAAGTGAGCAGTTTTATTTTTTTAATGCTGCTAATGCTTGCAATGTGCAGTATTTCCCAAATAATATTCATACCTATACACAGCTCTGGGATACTTCATAGAGTGAGATAGCTTCTTGTCCTTAACTTAGCTGATAGTAAGTAAACTGTTACTTACATAATTTATATGTCCTTGCTTTATCATGAAATCAAAGGAAATTGCCTAAGGCATCCATCTTACTGTAGCAGTAATTTCCCTGCTGAGTTTTATCAGCTGGAAATATGTGATTCATTAGTTGGCTGGAGATGTTTAATCAAGCCAAAGATGTCTGGCTACGTGATTGTGCCTGAAATAAATATTTTACTTTAAAAGTTTATAATTAAACCATTTGCAAATCCACAATACAACTTTAGTGAGAAGCTTCCCTTTTATTTTTAAGGTACTTTTAAAACAACCAGAAATCATTATCACTAAGCACCTTTTTTTTGTGGTGTGAAATGGGAGCAAGTACTGGGTGCATCCCTTCTACCTTTGAAGAAATCATTCAAGTTCTGCTGAAACAATTCAGAGTTAACTTCAGTTTGATCTCCTTGATGCAAGTGTGTCTAACAGAACTGTTTATAACTTTTCAGACTGCAAAGTCAGTTCCTGGAATCTGGCCTTTGTCAGTAAAACAGATTTTGTGGTCTTAGCTATAATTTTGAAATGCAAAGTCCATGCTGAATTTATGAGGGAGAATTTACTTGGTAATGTTTTCTAAAACTGTCCTTGTCCAATGTTGAAAAACACTTAGCCATTTTGACTATAAATATAGGAAGTATGGAATATTTGTTAATATTCCTGCTATGTGCATTTGCTCTATTTCAAGACAGATGACTCCAACTGTGCTAAACAGTTATATATATATCTGAAGTTGAGTTCGCTGATAAGTTAATTAAAAAAAAAATCAAGTCTGTTAATTTCACATACTAGAGATAATTTCTTAATATATTATTCAAAGCTTAGCATCCCTAGCTTCAGCATTGATTGGCTTGCTCCTTCCAGTCCAGTTTGGGGGAAACTTATGAACTCTACATTGTCCTATCTAGTATGTCTCAAGGAGGAACATCCAAGCACAGGTAACAGGAGCCACATTCACAACAACCAGAAGGAGAAGCTCCTTACCCAGCGAGAGGCTGACCCAGTAGGACTCAGGGTGGGGTTTGCAAGAAATTTAAGGAGATTAAAGGAAAGCTGATAAAGTAATTAATAAAAAAATGAAGATTTATTGAGAGTTAGTAGGTTGACAGTCCTCACCAACTCTGCTTTTAACTCTGCTCAGGTGGAAGTAGTTGGAAAATAAAAAGTTGAAAATTAAGGAGAGGGGTCACTTTTTTGTACTTACCTTGCTTTTGCTCGTCTCTACATGTCTGCTAATTTCACTCTTGGAGGCAGGTTACTTGGGTTAAAAAGGTGTCTGTGTCTGAATCAATGCTGTTGAACTTACACTAAATAAACATAAGGATTGACATTTCTGGTGAGAAGGCAAAGCCAGTCTTTCACAGAGGTATTTGTCACTACAGCAATTCCCCAATTGGTAGCCAAAGGTAATGCGGTGACATCCAAAGGTACTAAAAATTAGTGTGCACAAAAATATTTTACCATTTTCACAGGCTCTGTGAGTACATTATAATAAATTTCACAGTGTATATATGGACTAGGTAGTGATGGGTTTTCACTTCTTGACAGGCTGGTCTTTTTTATTGAAACCTCTGAAACACAAAAACCATTTAGTTGCTTAATAAATAACAACATAATGTTCTTTTTAGTTTGTAGTCTTATGTCACTAAATGTTTTCCTTTCCTAGCTCAATGTCAATTGCAGCGAGCCTGGTGAGTGAAGATACAAAGACCAAATTTTTGAACAAAATGGGCCAGCTGACTACATCAGGTGCCATGTTGGCTAATGTGTTCCAGAGGAAGAAGTAAGATGGGAAAAGGAACTCCCAGCTAACACTAAGGTGGACCTCACAGAGACTGGTTCCTGTACTTGAAGTACTTGCCTTTTAATTTCTTCTGTCTTATGTTCTTGTAGTATAATTTTATTCTAACCTCCAAAGATATTTGCACTGCTTTTGAATATCGCTGTGTATCTGTTAATTTTGGGTTAACTGTGGTTGATATAAAACTGAAATCATAGTCTGTACCAAGTCCCTGTTCTGTGTTCTTGTCTTTCCAGCATAATTTTTTTTATATAGTGGAAGGTTTTGGTTCTTTTTTATTTTCTGACAGGATATCAGCAAATATCTGTATTATACATGGAGCTATTCTGACGGTACTTAAAATAATGTAAATTTGAAGTCATTGTCATGAAGTAATAAAAGTGGAGATTACTTATGTATTTAAATTATAAGAGAGTAATGCAGATTTTTTAATTATGTTTCTAAAAAGAAGAGGAAGAGCCACCAGCATTTGTCTGTGCATCTAGGGTTGTTTTTGTAAGTATTGTGCATCTTGAATCCAGAGGAATTGCAGCATCTAACGTATGAGACTGCTTGCAGTGCATCAGTCTGCAGAGAATGCTCATGTTTCACATGCTTTATGCTGACATTGTAAATGCTGTACAAAGTCCTTCAGATAAAATTCTCGCATCTATGTGGTTTTTTGAGGGATTTTTTCTTTTGTATGGGTTTTTGTTTTATTTTAAAGCACTTTACAAGTCTACACATCTGCAGGCACATCCATTAAGAAAAGGAAAAACATTATAAATGTTAATAAATGTGTAAGTTACTACACAGGGTCCTCAGTACCTGAGGACCTGAGTTCTGCAGGCAGAGGAAACCTTATGCAGGAGAGAGACAGCTTTCATCTTGCACTCAGTGTGCAGTTCTGTGGACTGAAAACTAAAGATATTTTGTTTAGATTGAATTTCAGTTCAAATTTAATTTTGGAGTGTTTGAGATCATGCTGAGTTTAATGTGCAGTTTCTTTAAAACATTACGTAGACGGCCTACATACATTTTAAACATGACATTACAGGGAGTATATTCGACTACCAAATATTTCTGTTAGCAAGGAAGCATTAACAACTAAATCCTTTTCTTCTTATGCAGCACTTTTTTCCCCCCCTTTTTGTTTTAATGTAAGCTTCTGAACGTAAACTCAAGTGAATGCATGAACTGGTATGAGGTAGCAAAATATAAAAGCTCAGGCATTCTCTGACACGGTACCATTGAGCTGGAAGTATGGATGTCTTTGAGGACAGGGAAAGCAAAAAGAGCAAGGGAATAAAGTATTCCCTCCTGAAACAGAATATGGATGGACTAACAGGTCGGGTATCACCCTTAGGTGGAGAGAACAGAGATAACTTGAGGCTTCTGACTGCTTCATGTCTGTGCCTGTTGGCCCTGCATACGCTGTTTCTGCCACGTTTGTGTTGTGACAGGGCCTGCTGCTCACGTGCACACCGTCAGTCCCCTGGCACTGCACTGATGGAACGTTTTTCTGGAGGTTACAGACAGCTCCACGCCTTCATGTTGCTCATTACCATGAAAAGTATGCTTTTAGCAGACTGACTGTGAAATGGAGACATTCCTGAGGAATGGGAAGTGGTGACGTTCCTCTCTATTGTTCTGTTGTCAATAAAAAGTTTTGTATACCTGCCTTGTCTTCATACTTCTGCTCTTCTCTGAAAATGATAATCACATCAACAGAGCTGTTACAATTTCTGTGCATTAGAAGTCTCTCCTGTTCGGCCATAACTCTTTTTACATAGCAGGTGGTAGACTGAACTTGCTCAATTTCCTAGCTGTGTGCTTGGCTCTTAAACCTGTGGCTTTACTGCCATTTTCATGCAGGGTCTTCTCCTCTGTCTCCTGTGCCACAGTTTTGTTTTGGATTTTTTCTCCTTTTTTCTGACTTCTTGAGCTGTTGCAGTGCCAGAGACAGCTTTGTAGTCATGAGACTGAAATAACCGTGGTTAAGCTGCTGCTTTCTAAAGCAGAGCAGCTGCTTGTGAGAGTGGCTGCTCATCTACATTGAACTTCATCCAGTGTTTGGAAAACTTGTGAATTTGCTTGAGCCAAAAAACTCTGACAGCAATTTAACTGTGGAAAAAGTGGAGGAGACTCTTTAGTTTGTTAGTATAAATGCAGCACCTTTACCCCCATGGGCTAATGGGTCCAGTCTCTCCAGCCCCTTGCAAAGTGTAGCTTTTGCTACTCAAGGTTCTACTTCGCACTAATTGTAGGAATTTGAGCGAGGATCCCAGGAAGACCAGCACAGTAACTACTGAGGTGAAAAAATTACTGTGTAGGCAGCAGACTTCCATTGCAGGTTATTCTTCAGGGGTTTTGCCTCTTAAATTTCAGGTCTCTGTTAGTATATGTTAGTTGCAGGAGTTTTTTAAAGTGTTTATTAGTTTTCAAGTATGAACAGACTTTCAGGATTGCAAGAAGTTTTTCTGGGGGGGAGACTTGGTGATATTTGGGTTTTTTTCTGATTATTTGTCCTAGCTATGGCACTGTAGGATTTAGGACTGGGAAATAAAAGAGAGAACCGTTTAATGAGAAGAATTACCAGAATATTTTAAATTAACCTTTCCCCCCCTTTCTTGTTACTATTCAAAATAAGTGAACCTTTTGGGAGAAAATGTTTTCTTAAAAGACAGTCAATTCCCTAAGGGTTATCTTCAGTTGCTTATGGCTCTGCCTGAGTGAAAAACCTAAATGTTTCCATTATTGGCATTGCCTGAACTACTTCAGCTTCTTAGCTTTAAATGTCAAAAGGTATCATGCTGCCCCTAGTGAAATTCAGACAAAATCTTAGTATCTTTATTTAATATACTGACTTGTGTTCTTAAACAAAAGTGATCAGCGGGCTGAAGGTACCTGGCTGCCTCAATATATGTTTTCTGTAGGTTAAGCATAAGGCTAACTGATGTTATGCCTATATTTTGTTCTGAAAGAGATTGTCTTCTAGAACTCTAAATTAGGCAAATTGCTCTTTTTGTGTCTTCTAAGCAAGGTGAATAAATGGAGCTCCGTCAGTCTCTTCTTACTCCCCTTCTGCACCAAGAAGAAAAACAATCCTGCTATTACTGTACCTGAAAGTATATTCTGGTTAGGAGGACTAGAAGCAGTGTTTGAATGGATTTGGGGCTAGAGAAGGTAAGGAAGCTAATGGATTGAAAGATTAAAAATTATCCATGAAAAACATCTTTTGTGAAGAACAAGGAGTTTTTGAAATATATTGTGGGAATTCATTGCTACATAGGGATGATAAGATGATTCAACAAGATTCTGCAGAAAAGTAGATTTATGGGATATTTCTCCTCTCTCTGTTGTGACACTGTTAATGTCATTTCTCTGTTCCAGGAGTCAGTGCCTCTATTTATGAAGGTTTGTGTAATGCATTCCAAATGTTTTAAGTGATTTCCCATATGGAACTTACTGATGATGATAGTTAAGTAAACCATAAAGTATGAGCACAGGTTCATGAAGCAGAAAGTCACTGACATGACAGCAGACTGATTGGCAAGGCACTGATCCAAGGCAGAATCACAGATGTTCCTGCATCAAATGTAAGTGCTGATGAATAACAGGAATGAAGGCAACAAGACTCAAGGAAACTGATTTACTGGTTTTATGAGTGCATTTGGCTAATGTTTCTAGTAAATACATTTGGATCCATAGCTAATTTGGTTTAGACTATGAAAGTGGTCAGCAAGAGCCTAGAGGAGCATGGTTGTTGAATAAAGCTCTCAGATTCTGGATGTCAGTGGTGTACACTGATATATCGTGTGTTAACTAATCCAGATGAGTAACCATGAATGAGTAATCATTTTTCCAGAGAAGCTGTTTTAAGGTTTCCTTAGGTTTAATACTGGCTAGTTTTCATCCATACAGGTAAGCTGAAGGAAAAGATGATACTGCTTTCAGTTAGTAACAGGCAAGTCAGTGGTGAACAGCCTGTCTTTGGAGGCATCTGCATTACATGCTGAGCTTGAATGTCCATCACACTTCAGTTTGGTGAAAGACTTCGTTAGGCTGAAGATTTCAATTTCCTAGAAACTTATGAGAATGAGCAGTTCTACTGAAGAATTCAGTGACTTGAAACACTGACTCACCACTTGGTATCAAGGGCCAACACCATGACAGTGGCCAGTCTGGTTCCTTTCCCAGCACTACATGTGCTTGCCACTGCTTCCCTCAGTTACCCCATGTCAGGCTGGTCTGCACCCTCTTGACTTCACTATCCCACAGAAGCAGAGGGCTGTTTGTTCTACTGTTTGAATACTGTTTGCAAATAGGTCTGTTTGCTGTGTATTTGAGTATTACCATTCCTAAAACCATTGTGGCTGTGGCCTTGTGTTGCTACTCCTTGCCCTGCACTTTTCAGAGTGTTTTCTCATTCCACAACACCTGAGAGGCCTCTTCAGGAGGTGGAGGCAGTAGAGTGGAGTCCTGCTGAAGTGACAGCAGCTGTGGCAGAGCATGTGCCTTATAGGATCATGTGGGTTGTTCTGTCAGGCATTTGCACCTTCCCTTTCAGTATGCTGCAAGGGGAGGGGAAGTGGTGATGGGGAAGAAGCAGCTGCCATGTTTAATAGGCAATAAGGGCTCATTTAGGTTTGATCCCTTGCTGACAGATCAATGCAATCTATTGATGTAAGTATGAATCATCTCAATCAGGTGAGTTTCAAAGGAGTTTGGGTTCATTAATTGTGCTGTTAGATAAAATGGCAGGGTGGCTCTAGGGAGCTGGTAATGGGGTGTTGCAAATGAGTTAGGGTCTTGGTCCCCCTTCTGGTAGGTGTAAGCCAGCCTTAAAGATTCATCTCCGGGACTTGAGGACTATCCTGGGCAGAGCAAGGTCCCCAGGCCATGCCAGTATTGCTCTTGTCCCAAGGATGAATATATGACTCAAGTTGACAGGTATCTTATAAACATCAAAGTTTAAAAATCCCCATGACTTTGTATTTCCTCCCTGGAGTATGCAGGCATAGCAGTTGCCACAGTGGCTGGTGATAACCTATCAGCTCAGCGTCTGCTTGCACGTACTTCGAATAGCTGACGTACTAGCGGTAGGTGGTTGAGAGCATTTTTCTTTTGAATGCTGGGGACTTGAGGCTTTTGGACAGGCATTTAGCAGTGGTGCATTTTTGTGGGATTGTAAAAGGTGTGTTGTGTAAACCACACCAGTGTGACTAAGGAGTTTTATTATAGTTGCTCTGTCATGGGAAATATTTGTGTGTTTGAAAATTTCAAGGAGACTGGGCAAAAGAATGCTATGGAAACTTGCCTTTTACAGGAAGAAAACAATTTCAAGTTGATGACATGATTTTGTGTATGGGTTGGGGTTTTGTGTAAATAAGAGATTTCATTTTTAAATTTATTTATTTTAATAGCTAGAGTTCTCAAATAAAACTAGAGCCTCCTGTGCTAAAATGTGCAGATATTTTCCTATGTTTTTTCTCCAAGTGTAGAAAGCTCCAGATGCTGGGTCATACAGTAGGGCTTCCTCCCTGCAGTGGGTGATGAGGCAGCTGAAGGCAGCCTTTCTTCCTGGTCTCATGGCAGACTCTCTGCATGGTTTGCTGGTACTTCAGAAGCTGCACTGTGACCCATCTGCCTCACAGGACATCGCCCTGATTTAGAGGGATCTTTCCTAGAGCTCTAGCTTTGTACTGCACTGCCTTTCTTGCTCACCTGCTGAGAGGAAGATGCTCATATTTACAAAGCCTGTATTTAGAACACAGACTGAAACCCCAAATAACCTTTGTGACACATATTGAAAGGAAACCATTGATTGTGATCAATCAAAACCCTTCATCTCATCCTCTATCCCTCAACAGCATGTGAGAGGCAAGGGAATGCCTTCACAGCCTTCCTGCACATGTGAAAAGGTTTCCCAGGGTTCAACCATCTGCCTTTCAGTGTTGCTTCTCTGCCCAATTTTCCATCACATCACTTTGAAGACCTGGATTTAACAGAGAGCCTCCTGGGGAAAGGCATCACAAGGTGTTTGTGTCCATGTGCAGGTAAGGGGAGTTCAGTGGCATGGATAAAGTGAAGGAACAGCTGGGGACGTGAACATGAGTGTACAGGTGCTGCTCAGATGTCCTGATATACCCATGGAACCATTCCTGGCCTTTGCTTTTTGGGTTGAAAGTTTTGGAAAGATGGGAGACAAATTCAGGCATTGGCTGGGAATGAGTTGCCATTTATCTAAGCTCCTATAAAAGAGTTTTTACACTGATGGTGAAGGGGTTTAATTTTCACGCATTCTTTTAGAATAGCATTTAGCAGGTAATACCCACTTTTCTCTCTCTAGGAAGTAAGAAGAGATCCGTACTGACTGCAGCCCTGCTAAGCGGTCAGCTGGGCTCACAGTTTGTTTTCCATGGTAGTCATCACCAAAGAAGGGATCCTGGAATTATTCAAGGTATTATATTCATTCTGTCACACCTCTAAGGCTGCACAGGGTTTTCCATCTCTCCTCTTTCATAAGAACTTCCCAAAGGCTAGTCCAATTTATGCTGGTGTGCCACAGTGGTGAACAGAAACAAGAGGTACCAAAATGTCACGGTTAAGTTTGAAACCTTAATATTTCAAGCATTCAAAACAGGTGCTTTGCAAAGGTAGCTGACAAAATAATGTTCTCTAAGAGGAAAAAAAATTTCTAGAACAGGCAGACAAACCAATTTTGGTATAAATGTTCAGGTTTTATTTGTGCTACATAGAATGATGTATGTGATAAGTATGAGAGAATTGACAGCGCTACATGTTCTCTGGTTCATATTTTATAGCATTCATATTTTAGTTTCTAACAATCTACTGCAATCCATAATTAAGACTGTAAAGCACCCAGTAGTGGCTTCTGCGGGTTTTGGCTCAGAAACATAAAATTTAACTCTGAGGAAAATGTCTGAGCTTTCAAAAAAAGGCTGTTTTCACATAGTGGTAGAAAATGAGAGAAATTTCAGCCCAAACAAATATTTCAGGCAGGATCAGGGGTGAGAATGCAAAACTAATTGAGCTGATATGCAATCCTGACTGCTCTGGAGCTCATCTGAACTGTGCAGGGCTTGGCTTTACTCGATGCCTTGAAATTCTTCACTTGACACCTTCAGAGCAAGCTGATAACACATCTAACTGCTCGTGAGAGTGTGAGTTTGCTCTTGCAAATCTGTGGTTAGAACAAGCAGCTGGTAAATAAACACAGCCTATAGCCTCGGTGTTGTGCTAAATGTGAAAAGGGGAAGAGACTTAACAGACTGTTCTGTTTAAAAAGAAACATTTCCTTGTACTATAAACACAAACATTTTAAAACATCCCGGCTGGCACAGAGCTGCATGCTTTCAGCAATGGGTGGACGAGGCTCCAACAGAAGGATCTTGCCCCGGTGCTGTCCCTCCCTCTCAGTGGGCTCCCTCCAGGACCAACCAGGACTAACACTGCTGCCAGCAGCCGGGCACACACCTTCCCACATGTCACACCTTACCTTGCAAAGCCCCGGCTTTGCATTTGTTCCCTACCTGGCAAGCTGGGTGCTGTGTCTATCCCTCCGACTCCTCACTCCCAGCTCAATTCTGTTCCAGACCAGCTGCCTGTCCAGCCCAAGTGTGGTGAGACCCGACTCCTCAAGCAGCGTGACAGGGCTCTGACACTGCTCAATGGCTTGCTGAAACCCATCAGCATGATCCTTGCCCAATCACCTCCACAAGAATCACGGCATCAGGAGCAGCTGCTGGCCCTAAGCCAGGCACATCAGGCAGTGTTGCTTTGAGCTACAGCCCACTGTGGAGCATCAAACTCACCTAGGAGCCACCAGGGCCCAAAGAGCCATATGGTGTCAGAGACCAGGCAGGGGAAGGAGGCCAGCAGGACCTGCTTGATCAGGCAGGGCCCAACGCTTGCTGAGGACATTGCAGGGGTCAAGCAACTTTAGGGAGGTTAGAAAGGCTTTATGGCCCCTGGAAACTATGTAGGGGTGAAGTGAAGGTCACAGCTTCATTTTGCTGTGCAGGCAGGCCCTCTGCTAGCTACAGGAATAAACCTCAGCAGCTGTTTCTGTCCTGATCGTATCATTCCTCTGAGCAGAAATCAGACAACAGCACGACTGAGGAAGGCTGAGTTTTTAATATTCTCTTCATCTTTTGTGTTTGAATGTATTTATTTATTTGAAAACATAGAGAAACTCTAGTTTTTTCCTGGTCAAGGGTTATATCTAAATACATAAGTGAAAGAACAACTTCCTTCTTTGCCTAAGCCAGGAACATGCTCCCAAGTTTATTTCTCAGTATGTGAGCACAGGACAGGTTTTGCATCCCCAGGGTCAGCTCTGCTGGATACTCAGCCTGTGTCCATAGCCCGGCCCCGTGCTGCCGCAGCACAGAGGATTCCTGACCCTTTGTGAGCCAGGAGCATCGCGGGCCGTGCCGGGCACGCCACAGGCGCAGCCCCTGGCGTGCAGGCAGGGCGGCTGCCGCAGGGCTGGCGCTGGAGGCTCTTCTGGGGGTCAGGAGGCCACCCTGCAGCGTTCCGAGTCAGGTCGCAGGGACTGGCCCCGGGCACGGCGTGGAGTGGTTTGGGAGAGCTCCCAAAGCACATCTTCCGCTTTTCTTCCCCTCTTGGCAGCAATCCCGTCCGCCAGCTCCCGACATCAGCTAAACTACGTGGAGGGGGAAGGGAGGGGGACCTCGAGCGGTGCCAGAACGCCCCCATGTTCACGGACACCGAGAGGGAATAGGGCACGGGAAGGGACGGGATAGGAGCTTTCCTCAGAGCTGGGAGCAGGCCCAGGGCGGGCGGGGGGCGAGGTGCGAGGCTGTCTGAGGCCCAAGATGTCCTCTGGCAGTGACAGGCGATATCCGGGGCCGTGAAGACAGGACTACAATTCCAGGGGAGATGACAGCGAGGGAAGTTGCTGGGGCTGGAGCAGGAGGGCTCAGAGGCGGGGGCAGGTGGATGCATGGCCCTGCCGAGAAGGACTAACCGGGAATGCAATCCCCACCGGCCGGAGGAGGGACGTGGGCTTGGTGACTAAACTTCTTGTAAAAAGGGGTGGAGAAAGGAAAGGGAGGGACAAGAAGCGAGGAAAAAAAAAAAAAAAAACAAGCCGTGTATGTCAAGGCTGAGGAAATGCTGTGGGAACTACAGCCAGGCGCTTTTTTTTTTTTTTTCTTTCTCTTCTTCTTCTTCTCTCTTCTCCCCTCGTGTAGCTGAGAGGAGGAAGGAAAAGAAGAAAGAGAAGTAGTCAGCTCAAATGTGCCTCGCTGCGCTGCCGGGGCGCGGGGGCTTGGCTGGAAGGATCTAGTTTCCCTTCGGCGGCAGGAGGAGGAGGAGGCAGAGACGGACAGCCAGACATGCCCGTCCCGTCAGGAGGCTGCTGGCTCCTTCTCCTGTGCCTCGCTGCCGCTGGCAAACAGGTAAGGCTGGGAGCCCTAGGCGGAGGGGGAGGTGGGTGCCGCATCCCTCATCCATCCCGCAGGGTTGGGGTTTGCCCGTCCCGCTGCTCGGGACAATCGGCGGGACGGAGCATCCCGCGGGGCTGGGCAGAGCGGCTTCGCCTGCCTTGCCCCCCGCTCTGCTTGTTTGGGTTTTGGTTTTGTTTTTGTCCCAGCAACTCATAAGCTTCTCTCGCTTCTGAAAAATCAAAGTAGTCCAAACCCAAAGTTGCAAAGGAAGCCAGGGGATCTGCGGGGAAAAAAAGCAGCCTGCTTCTGCCCAGGGCAGGGTGTGAGAAACCAGAAAATATTTGCAGTGAGGTTGTTGAGGGATATGATTTGCATGTAGAGTTAAAATAAGGCAGACTCCACCCTACCGAACAGATTTATTCGAGAGAGCGTGGGCACACTTGTCCCTCCGGCGAGGGACGCGGGGTTTTCGCAGCCCAGGTTCAGCTTCCCGGCTTCCCCACCGGGATGAGTCCCCTCACGCTCTGGCCATCCCAAATGTTGACAGCCTCGGGACGTGGGACGGCCTTTTGACCCCAGCTCCACGAGTGGGAGGCTGAGGCTCGGAGCGGCCGCATAGCTCGCTTGGAGGTTGATGTGCTGCTCATGGCAGAGCCAGGAACCCGAGCCTGGTGCCAGGTCAGCCGCCCCAAAGGGCAGCCCTTTCCTCTGATGGGCTTTGGCTCTGTGGTTGTTTGCAAACACAGCGTGCTCTGGTCGCAGTTCTGCGCGATGCCAGGTGGCTGCTGGTCAGCGTGGTACACTTGGGATCGTGGCTGGTCTTCCCCTGCTGTCGGAAAGACCATTTGCTACAGCCAGCTCTTGCTCAGCCTTGTGAATGGCGTACATCGTGTTTCCTCCAGCTGTTTACGTCGGCAGAAGCTTGCTTTGCTCTTTCTAGTTATACAGATTTAGAATTCTCCCTTCTCCCTTCTGGTTATTTAGACCTTTCTAGACTGGCAGGATTTACAAATACCGTGCTGCCCTTTATTTGCACTTTATTTCCTCCAATAATCAATGTGTGGTAGCCTCGCTGCCATCTGTATTTTTTTCATCTGAACTTCTGGTATTTTTCTGTGTCTCATTATTCTTGATAAATTATGTAACTTAAAGTGCTTCCCTCAACATGAGGCTGTAACTAGGCCATGGCTGGGTTCCCTGAGAGCAAGGTGCAGCTTCAAGAAAAAAAAAAGATAAAAAACCCAAACCAAAACAGAAAACCCTCTGCTGTCTACAGCTTACAATTTAATGTCTGACCGCACAGTCCTGAGAGCCCTTCCTTTGGATCCCTGGTCCTAAATATGTTGCCTAAAACCACAGAGGCCTTTTTTTCCCCCTCTAAAACATACGTTTCATTTTGTCCACCCTCACTCTCAGGCTTCTCTCAAATCGCTGCTTTCCAGGTGTCCTCCATATGTATGTGAATGAGCCTGTAAATTTCAAAAGTGACTTCTACATCACTTTCAGATGGTTTGTCCTATCCCTCTGTATCCTCTCTGTCTCTTTTTTTCCTGCTCTGGTGCTTAGGACTGATCAGTGCAGAAGGAAGAGCAGACCTCAAGTCTCTTTGTGCCTTTAGGTCACTAGCCTGCTTCCTTCTGGAGTCATTTGGGTTTAGTGCAATTTTTCCCTTTGGAATATCCTCATTTCCTGGAACTGGCTAAGCTTTTGACCAAACCTTAGAAGTTCAGATTTCCATGGTACAGCTCCCAGAATGTTTCAGGTACCCTGATGTAGGAGCCAGAGCCCCCCATCATTTCTCACCTCTTGATTCATAACCTTTCACAGGACACAGAACAAGGAACTTGTATTTATTTTGGGCTGATATGTAAAATCTTTCCACTGCATCCAACACGTGCTTTATTCTGAGTCTGTGTTTGTTCAGGGTGCAACTTTGCATCACCATTACTTTGGGCAAGTAGCACAAAACTGTAGGAAGCTCTAGGAAAGCTGTAGTGTAAGAATAAGAATAAAACATAATTTGTCAAAGAGCCCATTTATTTCATATTCTACCTTCAGTGGGGAGCAGAACCTAGAAGGATGTGAAAGGCAAGCTTAGAGAGGTGCTGCTCTGGAACAACTTTTCATTTTCTCCTTTGTCTGACTGATCTGAGCAGTGGTTTCTTAGAAGAGTGAGATGCTTTCTGATGGAACAAATGTGAGAATACCTGTGGGAGGGTTGAAGCTTTTCCGATGCATTTGTGTTAGTTTAGACTGGTTAATAGGGTGGAATAACGCTCAGTGATATTTGCAATGTATTTCCTGCAAAGAATGAGAAGCATTTGGAAATGTGAGTTATTGCATATTCACTCATAATTCTGCTGAGAATAGACATGATCATTGTCATCATTTTCACCAAAGAGGAAATGGGAACAGAGAATTCGTGACTTGCTCTAGGTCACACACTGAGCGTGGAACAGAACTTCTGGGAGCAGAGCTCAGCCCTGCTTATCTTGTGCTTCAGCCACAAGATGATCTTTACAAGTGATTCATTTTGGGCACCTGTAAGAGATATTTTGCTTTCTGGGGCATGATCTGCTCAGCTTCTTTGCACAGAATAGTCACATCCCTTTCCTTGCTTAACACCAGTAAAGAGTATCAGTGCTACTGTCAGATGGGAGCTAAAGTCTTTGAGAATGTGCATTTGCAAATGTGCAATAAATTAGTTGCACCATAGATTCATCTCCCCTTTTGTGGCATGGGATGGGTTCTTCCACTACTCTATAACGTTTACTTCATAGATAAAGTTTGCTCATTGCAAGCATTTGGAATTCTTTGCAATATAGAAAAGTTTTGGCGAAAATACAGATTTTTCTCTAACTTCCTAAAATGCACAGACTGTATGATGAGAGGGGGGAGAAAGAGTGTAACAATGACTATACTGTGCTACACCATGGGCTTTCCTGGTCCATTATTCCTGCTCTGATCAGGGCCAAAGCAATCATTCAGTAGAGCAAAAGTTCTACAGCATCTAAACTCCTGGATTTATTCTGCCGTTAATAGCATGGGCTTCAAAACTACTGTAATTCAATTAGTTCATTTGTAGAAATTCCCTTGCAGCAATGGCTCCCTTTAGGAGCACTGGCAAGCCTCTAATTGCTTTGCAGTTTCCCCCAGAACATGTGAAAAATCTTACAGCACCTCATATCAACAGAATATAATGTATGCAAATCTACATCAACCCACAATTTAAGAAATCTGTCCCACTTCTCTTTTCATGTTAAGCATCATCTGCCTGATGTAATTTCTTCTTTCCCACCGAAAGGACCAAAACAAACCTTTACCACATTTCACGAGTTGATAGAATTCAAAGCTTATCAGACATCTCGAGGGTACTGACCGATGTCATCGACTTTCTTCATATTGTGCCAGAAGGAAAAAAAAAACAACAAAGAAGCAGGTCAAGCAGAAAGATTGACTGCATCCCTAAGGATCTTTTTTTGTTTCTATTGCCCGTTACTGTCTATTACCCTTAAGTTCAGAAAAGTGGGATGTAACTTGACAGCTGGGCAAGAGCCAGTGCAAATGGTAAAAGGAATGCATGCCTAGCTACGACATAGAAAATCATAGAAACCTCAAAATGGTGCCCTCTAGCATTTATACCTTAACACTATTTAGAGGAATCATACTTGAGTCACTTTGCTACGTTTATCCATCTGTCCCTAGGAGTTCAAGTGGTGAAAGACTCTCCTGTAATAAGTACATGCGTAAGTGCAAGGAAAAAGCAATGCTTGCTGCAAGGCTGTCCTGCTTCTCCCTGCCTGCTTCCTCTCTGTATGACCAGGTCTCCAGGAAGTCTTTGTGGTGACCAGAGCCAGGAGGGTTCCTGCCACCACATGCTGTGACCACAGAATTCAGATCTCCCTCCATCTTGCTCTCTCTGCTGCAAGGGGCTGCTCTGCAGCAAAGGCTGCTGGACACTTGGAGGAGATGGTTGCTTCAAGATCTGGTTTAGCTTACACGGGAGGGAAGAGGAAAACAGAGATAGCTGGTTCACCATGTCGTCAGCTGCAGCTCTGCTCCTTGCATAGACTGTCTCCCTCCTTTCCATGGAAACTTAACTTTCAGGGCAGCACTGGCTTCTGCTGCAGCCACTCATGCCTTTTTTTAAGGAGGATACCTTGGCTGGCGTTGCTGCATGGAGAAGCAGCTGCTCTGAGAATGGCTCATTATTGCTGAAAATGCAAAGGCAAATATTTGTGTGTTATAAATGAAAGATAAAAATTAAGTGATGTTTAACCAGGTTGCACTCTGGACTTGAGTAGGCCTTGGTCTGTGCAACACAATAGCCTACCTGCAAGAACTTGCCCCTTTTTATGACTTACTCGTCTTTGAAAATGGTCCAAAGTTCATGTAGAAGAAGAAAAACTCCACAAGCAGCAATGGCTGAAAGTCACAAGGTGGGCTACAGGTGGGAATCTGGCTGCATGGCACTCAGGGCAGCCTGCTGTTGTGCCTGCCCTGTAGGAGCAGGACTTGATGTGCTGCTTTGGCACTGAGGAAAGCAGGTTTCCTGATTTGTCCCTGTCTCTGTGTCACCGCAGCGTGCTGTATTTGTGATGGGGTGCCTTCTGGAGGGCTCAGCACTGCACAGGAGAAGCAATGCTGATATCACCCTGGCACTGCAGGACATCCTGGTTTGTGTCTCATACCTCTGTAGCCACCTTAGCTGCTTTGTCCAGGGCTTCTGATGATTACCTCTTCTGTTTGCCTTCTCAGGGTGTGAGTTCTCTGGGCATGGCTTTCTTTGGTGTTTGTGCAGTGCCCGGGATGTCCTGGCTGCAAACGAAGCCAGAGTCATTAATCACTTTGGGATAGCGCCCCATCTGTTTCCCACCAAAGTCACAGGGAGGTCTGCCCGCGCAGGCCCGGGAAGGGAGTGGATACGACCCTGGCCGGATGCCACAGCTTAGGCTGCAGCATCCAGCCCTCACCCCTGTTCTCTGGATCTTCTGCCCAGGACCCCAGCAGCATCCCCACGGCAGAGGCACATTTCCCACACCTCTTGGCCAGATGTGTTTGTGCTGCCTCCCTGCAGCATTCCCAAAGGAGTGGCTAGAGCAGGGGCTCTGGCAGGAGATAGCAGCACAGTGGGCAGGCAGAGAGCTGAGACCTAGGGTCGCCTCTCGGCCTCTGCAGAACCCTCTGGCTGCCTCTCCTCTTAAAATCTAGATAAAAGAAACCAGGAAAGGCTGTGTTTTGATAAAAGAGCCAAGCTGGCTGGTTTAATCCACCCTGCAAGAGCCAATTAGCCAAGGAGGGGGAAAAAAATGAGGTCATTCACCCTCACCACTTTGTGGCTACTCCAAAAGAAAAAAAAAGTATATAGGGTCTGTTCAAGAATGACAAAGAACAACATTTGTGACTGCAGATGGGTGCAGAATATATTTAGTCAGTGGTCAAAGTGGAGGGAAAAGAAAAGAATCTTGCATGGAAATAAAAATACTGTGAAGTTTTGTTAGGCAACCCATTAATCTGGAATGCAGAAATACAGATAGGGAAAAATGTGCAACTATGTTCATGTGAAGTCCTAAAATTGCTTATGTAGCACACAAGGAAATCTATTTCGAGTGCATTATTTTGCCACAGCGAAGAGTTTTGCCTTATGAGCAACATATTCTTCAGTAACTTTGCATCGTTTGGTAGCAAGGATGAGATAGTTCCTTTAATTTGATCTCACAGGAAGAAAAGCTCTCCCCTGCAATACCACATGTTGTAAAACAGCCTGCTTATGGAAAGCAGCCAGAGCCTCTTCAAATCAGGGAAGAATATTTCCATAGACACTGCTGGACACAGTCACCGGCAGAGCTGGTTCCTCATGATGACACTTAAGGAGTGAACTAATCAATTCTCAGCCCAGTTCTGAGCCCTTTATTAAAGGCAGCAATTCCTTCACAACGGAGAAGGTGCAGACACAGTCATGCAATCCTCCCTCTAACTCACACGGGAGCAGAATGGTCTGTGGGTGTTGCATGCATCCCCCAGACAGCCATCACCCCAAGCAAAGGCTGCAGCCCCACCACTGCCCTTCATGTTTCTGCCTGCAGAGTATTCTGCAGTTGTTCCACAGTCAATGCTAAAATCCAGGAGAGGGAAGCCAAAGCAGAGCATCAGGTGGTGAAAACAAGCTTCCTCTCTTCTACAAGCTTTCTCATTCTGCCCAGCAGCTCAGCTAGGACCGTGGGATCTCGCCTTGCCTGGTAAGAGATTACTATGTTACATTCCACCCTGAGGGCATGCTTGAAGAAAAAGGTACATAAATATAGAGATTTTAAGCATAGAAAGGCCCCATTGGACTTCTAATCTGGCATCCAGACCAAGAAATTTGTCGTGGTCATTTCTTCATTAAGACTCAGCTTCAGCTGATGAAGCATAGGAAAATGATCTGCTGAACTAAAATGCAAGAGGATCATGCTCCTCCTAAATCACTGTGGCTTCTTTTCTTTTTTTTTTTTTTTTTTTTTTTTTTTTTAATTAAGCATGAATGAGTGCAGGGTTACTCATGATGAGTCATTGAGCCTGTACCTGGAGTGGTAAGGCTACTAAACTTTCCTTTGGAGCATTGCTCTCACACCTGTTTAATCTAGAAGAGATTTGCCTCTGCAGGTCTTACCACAAGCACACCTAGGTATTTTCAGTCTTTATTTCTGCTTGTTATGGACTGTTGGTCTTGCTGTCAAGCCTTTTTGTTAAATATTTTGGTTTTGTTAGCTTTTGGGTTCTTATTCTCTGATTCACCTTCAGAGCATTCTGCCTAGTAGCTGTTAGTCTTTGAATTGCTGTGGCTGTGGGGGTTCGTAGGTTAAAGCATGAGGTTTTGCAGCAAAAGTGCAGGCAATGTGCAGGCACTGCTGACTGCCCAGGCAGCGAAAATGTTAAGTGTGCCCCTCTGGCTGCCGTGTGGAAATGACTTTGTCTCTGAATGACAAATGTTGTGCACGTGATGGCAAATCTTCAACCTGTAGAAGCAGGCTGGCTGATTCACAGCTTCAGTCAGTCACTGTTTCAGCCCTGCCATCTCTCACCTCCATCATCTCCCATCTGATATATCTGATATATCTGATATATATCTGATCTGAACCTGAGGTTCCTGTCTGCCTGCCCCTGCCCCACCGTGAGAGCTGTCAGTGTAGCACTTCTCCTTTGCATAGCTGCTGGCCAGAAATAGCTCTGGTGGGCTCGAGATTGAGGAATGCTCCTTCCCACCAGTGGAGCAGCACCAGTTGCTCAGGTGTTTGCTTTTGGCTGCACGCTGGAACAGAGGGACAAGGGGAATAGGCAGGACAGAACTTCTGCCACCATTTGCCCAAGTCCTGGCCATACCTTACAGTTTTTTCTTCACCTCTTCATTATTGATTTTATCCCTCGTGCTCTTTCTGGCCTCTTCAGGCATTCAGGCTCTAGCAGGGTTTTAAGGACCTATTTTTAAAAGTGAAATAATATTTAGTTTAAGCTGTTGCCATTTCCCGGCTCTATTTTACCACGTGGTAGTGGTAGTTCTGTGATGTGGTTTACTGGTCACTGGAAAGTTGACATCACCAAAAGCATTTCATTCACAGTCTAAGATTTTTGTGATGAATTACAGGCCTGCAAGCAAATAACTGGAATTGCAAAGCTGTGACTTGGGTGTTGCTTTGATTTAATTTTTATCGACAGTGAAGACTGTCCATGAAGGAACTGTTGCATGCAATGTGATTATGATTAAGTCTGTAACACAGGACTCCTCTTTCCCTTGTATACCCACAACTGTAAAATTTTCCAGAGTTGTTACTATTATGTGCCTCAACAGAGTGCCTGGGAGCACTAGCCACAGAGCAGCGCCCATCAACAACCAGATTCTATTTTTACTTTTAAATGATTTTTTAGTCAAGCCTCTGAAACTGGCAATGGGGTGAAGAAATCTGGGGTCTGGTTGGCCGTACTGCTGACCCAAATCAGGTAGGAGGCTACAAGGCTGTGGGCACAGTTGGTACCTCTGAGGAGAGAGGCAGTGGCTCATATTTGAAGAAGCAGCAGCAGACGACTGCAGAGACCATCTTATCTGTGCTTGCAGGGGGTTCTTCAGGAAATATTGCTCAAAGCTTATTCCTGTTGATAAAGGCTAATAAAGTCCCAAATCCACAGATTTTTTTGTTTTATAGCAGGCAAGTCTAAGGACCTCAAAAGCAAGTGGCTTGAATTAACCTGGGCTCCAGAGCATAAAGAAGTGATGTGTGCAAAGCAGGACAGACCGTAGTTTGCTTTCCCATAGGTACATTGATGCTGTAATAATAAATGGAGAAAAAAATGTGCTTTGTTCAGTGAAATGATGACAGATGACTTGAATACTCTCCAGAAACAACTACACTGATCAAGAAGGTGTCTTAAAAGACAGTTACCCCTTGACGTGTCTCTTTACATCTCAATTTTTGCAAAACTGAGATTATCGCTAATGAGCAATCCTCATTGAGGCCTCAGGTTCTTGTTCAGAAGTGTCATGGGAAAAAGACTGTGGAAACCCCCGACCTTGTTCTTCCAGATTTTTTTTAAAGGAAAGAGGCCCATGCAACTCTATCTTTTCTGAAATGTGAAGAGCAAGAAGAGTAATTTTAGCATCCATGACACACAGCTTCTGCTGCCCTCTGATTGCTCAAGGGCACAAAGAACAAATACTTGCTTAAGCCTGAGGACAGGAATCTGAATGCTGCTGGTTCTCCCCTTCAGAAGCACCTGTGTGCGTGGTTTTTTTAAGGTGTGAGTAACACAGTGATGCTTTGTAGTGCTGTCATCGATGTTCTCCAAACCTAAAAGCACAAGCACACTCTTGCTTAGTGTCCTTTTCAACAAATAAGCAAGAAAAAACCCAAACCCAAAGCTGAAAAGTCTGCCTGCAGCTCAACACCAAAACACAAGTTTTCTGCAAACCTTGATGTAAGCATACCTGTTTTTCCAAATAAGTCCATTGTGATAATCATGTGCTTGAAGGTAAGCAGGTGTTGGTGTGCTTTACCAAAGTGGATCTGCCAAGCCTGGAGGAGGTTTGTCTTTTTCCCCCCAGCTTCTTCCCCTGTTGGATATACTTGTCCTGAAGTAATATTTATCAAATAGGAAAGCTGCCTGTTTTTTTAGGAACTGGTGCAAATCTGGGTGCTTTGCACACTTTTGAAGTGACAAATTAAACTTACACAGGATACCTAGAGCTCTCTGAAGCACTTATTTGCACATGGTGGTGGGTTTTAATGAGCAGCTTGATCAACAGTGAGACCACTAAAGGAATGACCAGGTTGGGTTTTATCTCATTTAAGCTCTTCAGAGGAAGTTGGCACTTTCTCTCTCTAGATAAGAGTTTGGTGGTGTCCAAATCACTCTGACCCACAGGCCAGCATCTGAGGAGAGGAAGGATGTTCCAGGGGTTACGGAGCAAACTTGAGCCTTGGGAGACTTGGTTTGGTTTCCTGTCACCTCTGTAAAGCCAGATGGCCTCCTGGTACAAGTTCCTCATCTGCAAATGAATTGCACTTCCCCATGTCTCATGAAGGACACATTGGCAGGAATGTGCTGGTGATGGTGAAGTATCAGGTCATTGTGCTGCCAGCAGCACAAGTACTTCTCAATCCTCCAAAGGAAGTTAATGTACAGCTTGAGACACAAGTCTGCCTGGCAGAGGGATTAACACGGGATAGCCTAACATCAACAGAGCTGTGTTAGCAAAAAGTCTTGAGTTTGGCTCCCACCATAAGAAAACTCCCGGTTGCTCTGTTTGCCCTTCCTGTCCACTCTTTCCCCAGCTTTCATGCTCGGCAGGTCCAGCCAGTTCATACCAGGCTAGAATCCCTCACCTTCATAGGGGGTTAGCCCATGGGTGCTGAGAGCCTTGTGTTTGCACCATTGGGCGTAAATCAAAAGAAGGAGTACTGCAGCTTTATGAATGCCTTTTCTTGTGTGAAAAGGGGAAGGACACTGACGCAGAGGAGGCTGCTTATTGACACAGAGCATAGGTTAGTGCAGCTATGAGCTATTCCATAACAATAGCCTTCATCGTGTCCCAAAGTCTAGTGGTATAAAACAATGTCCAAAAGGTGGCTGAACAATTAGCCTGCTCCCTTCATCTTGGTTCCAGGGCCCTGCTGCTTCTCCTCAGGCTGAGTTGTGGAATTACTCCAGACCCTTTAGATGAATGCTTCTTAGCAGATTTGCATATCCTTCCGTAAAAAGGATGACTTTGCCCTTGTTTGACACTTCAGTAATTTTTTTTAGTCTTTTTGCCTAAAGAGGAACTATTAAACAGGGGCAAACGAGGAAGGAGAGGACATTCTGTAACAAAAAGCAAGTGACTGGACCTGCTTTTGGGGTCACCACGACTTTCACCTTTGCGGATGGCTGGTTAGAGAATCAGTTGCTCAAGACACTCTTTGTGCTTGGTTCCACATCATCACCTCAACCCTTTGCTGGATATTTCAGTGTTTTAGCCTGAAGTGCATTACAGAAAATGAGCTCTTTCAAGTATAGGGGTCACTGAGCTGTGTCACTGCTCAGCTGCCAGGCTGGCCCAGCTTTCCTTTTCCTAGATTGCCTCTTCCCTCACCAGCGCTGGCTGTTGTCCTGTGCTCCTCCTTGGAGATGCTGTGTAAATAGGGAAGGCAGTGTTTGTTCCAAAAATGCATTATCTAATCGCAGGAAAGGTACTGCTAATGAATGCAAAGAAAGAGAAATAATAAGAGAAATAAGAGAAAGGAAATAATGAGACAACAGAACACTAGACTCCTAATTTGACCCAGGATTGTTGTGATGGTAAAAAAAAAGGCTGTAAGTTGTTTATACCCTGCAAAAGAAAGACCTCTGACTTGTGCTACTTTTTCTGTTCCAGACACAGCTAGCACAGTTTTGAGAAACACAAGTCATGCAGCAAACTATGGCTCAAACTCCAAGCCAACAGGTGGTATTTAAAAAAAAAAAATCTCAATCTTTTTTGGCCATCTTTAATATACAAGACCCTTCCCAGCCTTAGAAGAGGTCAGGGTGCTTAGGGAAATCTATTTATTTTTAAAGAAGTTGCTATTGCTTAAACTAGAAAAGGAGGAAAGAGAAGATGTAAAGACTTGGAAGAAACAAGAGGAAAGTGCTAAGTAGAGGAATGGGAACCAGCACCAGCAGGCACAGGGTTGTCATGTGCTATTAGACAGCAAAAGCTCCCTTTAAACAGCAGCAGGAGCTTTATTGCAGCTCTGTCCAAGTAAATGCAGTTTTCAGGGCTGTATCCAAGAGTGAAGAATTCCTTGCAATGGGTTCAATTTTGAATCACCTTATCTAATTTCAAGATCAATGACTGGTTGTGAGGTGTTGAGTTTGCCTCGAGGACTCTGGGCTGCCAGAGCAGGGTCAGTGATGGGCTGGGAGCAATGCTTGGCTGGCCAGGATCCCCGGCACAAGCCATGCCCTGAAGCCTGGGCTCCGGGTGGGACTGCTGTGTATAGGCAGCTGAGAGCTGGGAGAGGATGCAAAGGCCCATGAGGGCCAGAGGCAGCTCTGCTGCCCATTTTGCAGATGCCCTGTCATGTACCTATTTCAGATGGGTGGGGGGGAAAGGAGGTGGTTTGTGTGGGTTTGTGCTGGTTTTCCTTTGCTTTTTTTGAGACACAAAATGGTGTTGGCTTAATTGCATCACCTTTCTGGATGGCTGCTTCTGTTCCATGAGACCACCTCTGCAGGACACAGTGGGAGCCATAAAAAGTTGCAAAATTTAAGTCCACTATTTTATGGGACTAGCCAGGAGCATTTAGTATCCCAGTGGGAAGCTGGGAACTTCTTCTTTTTCAGGAATATAAATCATTCACTTTTCTTGTTTGCTTAATGCTGTACATTAAAACTGGCAGTTTCCCAGATCTTGATCTAATTTCTGTGGAAGAGACTACAGAGATATCTCTATGCCTTTTTTTTTGTCTTTACAATTGTTTTAAAGATGTAGATTTTAAATAAAAGGGTACTGTAAGAAAAGGTTATGTAGCAGGCTAAAAGTTCATGACAAATTGCAAGATGGGTTATTTATTTGTCACCTGGCTCTATTAAAAGTCCCTGTGTGTACAGCATCAAGTACATACCCTTAGCATGTCTACAAAGCCCCTTTGATGTCACAAATGTTGGGTAAGTTTTATTGCTTGACTTTCCACAATGCTGTACAGATGGAAAGTCTTCCTTGTCTCTGCCAGCACTAGGATTGGGTAGGTCTGAAGCTCTCCAGGTGTATTGGTTCTCATGTCCTCTCTTTGCTTCCCTGCTCCAGCTGTCACTACAAATCACTCCACCGTGTGAGAGCGAACAACACTATGAGTACTCTGGACGGTGCTGCAGGAAGTGTGAGCCAGGTATGTGAGCAGTGACTGGGTTGAGAGGGTGAGAGGCTCCTTAAGAGCTGCTCTTCGGGTCGCTGGTGAGGCAGTCAGCTCTTGTGACTGCTGATGGATTGGCACGTGCCCTGCAGGTGCCTGATCTCGAGTGCCTTCCAAGGGCAGGAGCGGTCCTGCTGGCCTGAGCAAAGGCCACAGCAGCTGTTTTGCTGGGATAGCACTTAACCACTGTGGGAGACAGAAAGCAGCTCGATTCTTGTGCTCCCAGGCTTTCCACTTCACAGATGTTTCAGTGCCACACTAAATGGAGACCAGATTGACAAATTAAAAAGGTGCAGGAAGAAAAGATTGTCCACAGCAGTGATAGCACCCAACCTCTTATTTTTCTCTAACCTCCTTAGACAGCTGCTCTGCAGCTTCCAGATGACCTACTTGTCCTTTTCTCAATCACAGGGAAGTATTTGTCTGCTAGATGCACTGCTACTTCTGATAGCATTTGCCAGCCATGTGGCCCAAACGAGTATATGGATGTCTGGAATGAAGAAGATAAATGCTTACTACATAAAATATGTGATCAAGGTGAGCTGTTCATACTGCAGAACCTTTTAATCCAAATTAGTGAAGCATGAAGACGGGAAAGTGGATCTAGGGAAGTTGCTTTGTTCAGGTGCCCAGCATTGAGCTTGCAGAAGAGCCTGGCAGAGAGGGAGGTCCCCAGGCAGCAGAGATCCTGTGCTATGCATGACTGCAGTCTCTGTACTGCTGATAGTGATTATCTTCACTGGGGCCATTCACCCCTGTGAGCTGATTTTAGAAGTCATTCTTTTGCTCAGCACGCTCTGCATCCACTTCCCCTAATATGTTTGTCTCACCCTTGCAAATGCTGTGTTTATTTTCTGCAAAAGCCACAAGGAAATGTATTGTTTAGGAGTGCAGTGGGTGAGGAGCCCTGTGCTGATAAAGGGTCTCCCGTGCTTCCTGAGAGACACTATTTCCTCTAACATGAATGGGTTTGCATCTGCCATTCAAGCAAAGCACGTAGGTAGAACAGGAGGTTCAGAAACTTGAGGCTTGTTATCAGAGAGATTTTTACTCTCATCTTCTTTCTCTCTTAGGGAAGGCCTTGAGAGAAGTGAACCCAGGGAACAGCACGTTCCAGCGGCAGTGTGCTTGTACGATGGGCTACCACTGGAACGAGGACTGCGACTGCTGTCAGCGAAATACCGTGTGTGCTCCTGGACTTGGAGTCAAGCCTCCTGGTAAGATACAGAAAGGGGGTGTACAGAGTGAAATGTCCAGCTCAGGCCTACTGGATGAGGCCAGCATCGTGTGGGTTGTGACATTAGAGAGGGACCTTCAGTCTCTCAGATAACTGTCAACAGAGGATGTGTGTCCGAGTTGTCATTACTACTGCATATAATCCTCCTGGACTATTCACATTTTGAAGGCTTCTGCCTCCATAGTTTAAATAGTATCTTGGCTCTAGTGACTTCTGCAAGATATCACGTGGACCTGGCAGTAGTTGCAAGGTGTCCAGTACATTTCTAATGTTTGCTGAGGTGTCTGACTGTGAGTCACTAGGTCTTGCATTGCTCCAGTATTCAGAGAAGCACTCTTTTTGGGGTTGTTTCTGAGGTCAGATTTGCAATCTGGTTTTGTGCAATGACTTGGCCATTTTTTAATGTTGCCAACAAGTCAAAAGTGATTAACACTTTTCAGGTAGCTCATGTATTCTGTTTTAGCAAGTATTCTGGCTTGGATGGCTAGTAGTGCAAAGGTTGATTACAGGCATTTAATTTACTCTTAAGTCTAATTAAAATAAGATGCAGGTGTTCTGTGGGTGGGAAACAGATAGTTAAGTTCAGAGCTAGAAACAGCTGCACCAGGCATAAGAAACCCCAAAAAAGCAGCAAGTAATACAGTAATGGAGGAAGAAATGCTTAATGTGTCTGGAGGACAGTTGCTGTTTTTTCTCCAGCCTAACAAAGCCTCATACAGCATTTTGTTTACTGTGGCTTCATAGAAGTGACAATACCAGTCAGCATCACTGTCTGTGACACAGCATCATCATGAGGGAATAAATAGAAGGGGAAAGATATAACAGCTGTGTGTTATTTTACAATAAATAACACAAATGGCTCCTGGTCATTTCTCATTTTGATCATGTAGAGAAGTGCTCAAGTGAGACTTTCCGGTACTTCATGGAACTGTCATTGCTGCCTTAACATAATGTAAGACCACGCTCTTTAAGAAAGCTTTTAGGGGGATTGTGGGGGAGAGGGGAGCAGGAGGATGGGGAGCATAGTCACCTTCCTCTTGCTTGGAAGGAACCCAGAGAAACTCATCTATGACATTTTTCCTTCCTACACACAGTGCAACAAGACAGGGACACAATGTGCATACCGTGTCCCAGAGGCTACTTCTCAAAGGTCTTTTCATCCACCGACGAGTGTAAATCCTGGACCAAGTAAGTCCCTGGGTGTTGTAAATGGACCACACCAGCCAGAAGACAGGGAGAAGCTTGAGCAAAAACATTTCTTAGTGGGGTGTTCCAGGCTTCCTGTAGAGCACACAGAGCATCAGTGTTGGCTGTGCAGTGATGAAGGCACTATTAGGCTAAAGCTTGAATTCTCCTTATAGGAGAACAAGAGAGAACAGTGACAACAGAACTGCTGAGCCAGAAATAAAGTATCTGAGGTTCTCAGGGGTGGAGAAACGTAGTATTTTACAACAGAAAGTACTGCTCTGCATAAGTGTAGGAGGCACAACAAGCTTCCTTGAGAGAACCTAGCCTCTTTGTCTTTCTTTTTTAGCTGTACAGCTCTAGGATTGGAAGAAAGTGTGCCTGGGACTGACAAGTCTGATGCAGTTTGTAAAGAACGGAAGATGCCTGAGCCATCAGAAGATGGTTTGTGTCCTCGTATGGATTGTCAGCAGGGAGGAGGAGGGATGTGATTACTAGAGGTTTGGGCTGGCTTACATCCATTCTCATTGTGGGTGGCTCTAGGGAGAGCAGCTGTAGACCAAGACAGTGCTTTTGGAAAATACCACCTTTGAAAATTGTTTCAGGCCTGGTGACTCCAGGTCCTATGTCCACTGTTAAGCAGGGTTTGACACCTCCCACTAAAACTGCATGGCAGCAGTGCTGTTATTAGCCATGTTATTCCCATGCCTCCATCACATTTACAGCTTGTTCATTTTTATGTGCTTTCCGCACAACCATTACATGTATAAAGACTAGCAGCTCCTCTTCTTGCTTATTTTATAGCAATGATTGAGTCTCAGCTTGATCCCTCCCAGATGTCCCTTCTTGCCCACTGTCCATTTCTTTCGTCAGTGTGGATATCATACCAAGGAGGTTGCTTGCCTGGCATGCAGTGATCCATCATAACCTGAGATAAAGGACAAATTTTTCCACCTTTATCTATAGTCTCCATGAAATGTATGTCCTCTGTCCCTGACTGAAATCAAGCTCAGCCCCGTGGCCTGCTGGCAGCTTGCAAGGGAACATTAAGAGAAGCCTGACCAGACAACATTGCTCTGTAACACCAAGATTCTGGTTTTTATGGAGATATCTTGGTACCAGGTACAAAGTGTGACTGCTTGTCACAGAAGTGCATGAGTGATAGAGTTACTCTTCTAATTATAGAAACTAAAGATCAAATAGGAAGGAAAAACAGCCCTCTCCTGTAGAAAAGCAGGTAAAATGAGCAACGATTGTCATACTGCTATGTGTTGATGGCACTATCTTTTCTACACCCTGCAGGAACAAACAGGATCTTATACGTATTGATTGTCATCTTGTTTTTTGTGACACTAATTGGCATTGTCGTCTTCATCGTATACTACAAGAAGAAGGGGAAAAAGCTGACAGGTACATCATAGCTAATGGTATTAATGAGTGTGACAACTGTGGCTCTCTGTGTGCTCTGATTTCAAGGGTAGCCAACAGATTAAGAAGCTCAGGAATTACACTGGAAGTTCTGTGCCATCTCTGTGTCTGTCCATATGGATATGCTTTATCCAGTCTAAAAATTCCTTTCCTCTAGGCAGGCAGTAGTTTACAGCGTATTACACTTGACCCATGGAGTGACCATCCTCAGGGCCGACATGACTGTGGTTGGAAGGAGGAGGGCTAGTGCTGGCAGTTTTCATAGCAGCCTGACTGCTCTGCAGCACCCAGCACAGCTGACCCCTTGGTCGAAGGGACAGATAGAAGTCCTGTCTTCTTCACCTTTCTTTCCCTCGCACCCAAAAACCTGCATCTGGACAGGTTAAAATACGGATTTCAAGACAAAGGTCTGATGTGTATTTGAGAATATGATGGAGACAATGTTTTCAGCTGAAAGCTGAAATTCTGATGAGGTATTGAAGAAATACTAGAAGGAAATATAATGAATAATTAAAGTAGAAAAAGAGAAAAATTCTAGCCAAAGGCATACTGGATAACAGTGGGATACTGAGTTTTTTATTAATAGGATGGAAATACCTTCACATTCCTCCACTTTCTGTTAAGCCCAGGGTCTCTTTAGTGAAGAACATACCTCTATTGTTCTGTTGATTTCAAATTTTTTCCTCTAAACATGAAAAGCTTTTTCCATCATTTCCTTTCCCAAGTCCAAGCAATTTATGAAAAATTTTGGGAGCAGTAGAAAGGACAACAGAATTCACTTCTTGTATACTTCTTGTATATTTCAGTCTGTGTTTTAGAAATAGGCTGCCTCTGCCACACTAAACATGGGTTATGCTAAATCTGGAATTTCTGGGATGGGCTGGAGGAAATGGTGACTCTGCTCACAAACCAAATACTTGCAATGCAGAGCAGGTTGGGGGGAATGCAATTTCTTTGACTTTTCTATTGCCCTGCTGCTCTGCAGTGACAGTCCCTCCTTACCTTCACATGGGGAATGCTGCTTCAGAGAATTGCTGGCTCCAGAAGAAGCCCTTCCTGCTTGGTGTGGGTACTGGTGCTAAATCAACATCAGAGCAACAGGGACATTGGTGGAACTTGGCAGTGGCTGCACAGCTGATCTATCTTCAGCCATGCAAAACTCTCCTAAACTTCATATGTACACGGGACTTGAGCCCTGCAAAGTCTCCCTAATTTATAAACACAAACCAATAATTGCTCACTGTGTCAGTTGTTGCCCTAAAGCATGTTGGACCTAAAGCTTTTCCTCAGGAGATACTCCAAAGAAATTGGAATGAATTTCCCCATTAAGCATGCCTTGATTAAGTAGACTATGCTATATTTGAATCTGCTATCCTGTGGTTTCAGTGGCTTACCGTCTTCTCTCCAGGCTTCTCACTCCTGTCTGGGAAGGGCCTTTGGGCCATCCATGTGACTTCTCTTGAAATAGACCATTTCTGCTGTGAGCGGGTCGTTGTTGGGCCAGTCATAGCTTGGTGTGACATATGACCAGGAAAGAAACCCCATTTGATGTGGAACACAGTTTAACCGTTGTCTATTTTAGGAGCTTGGAAACATTTGTTCCACAGAAATATATCCCTGTTCCAGTTACAATGAATACTCAGCTAGGCCAGTGCTGGGGCACTTGAACAGGCAGTAAAAACAGGCTTGCTGGTTTTATTTAATATGATATTGCGGGTTGTGAATGACTGTGGGTGTTTAGGTCTGTGGTTAACTTAAGTGCCTGCTATATGTTACAGCTGCTCTTTTGTTTTCCCTACAGCAGATCTACAGAACTGGGCTAATGAAGTGTGCAGCCAAATAAAAGGAACAAAGGTAAACTCAAAGATGGTAGCATTTACTCTTTGTTTTGTGTTTTCCTCGTGGCGTTCCTGACACCCCTTCTGAAGCAGACTTTATGGTAATCTTTGGCTCTGAGTTCCTCAAAAATTGCTCGCAGCTTTGGCTTTTTCAGTCTGGTTTTCTGTAAATGTGAGACATGTGAAATCACCATTCACAAATAGCTTCTGAACCTGCTCTCTGGTTTCAGCCAGTTTTAACAGAGATAAAGGTCTCGTGATTATTTAATATTTGTGACAAGAAAGTTAATCATGAGCCCACTGGTTGCTGAACACCTGAGCCTGCCTAGGAGAGAGCCTTTCTAAATCCTAAGTGCAGGAAAAGCTTCAGCTGAGTTTGCCCCTTGTTGCATACCAGAGTGCTCACAGGGAAGGAACCTGGATTTGGGTCATGCCAAAAATGCCAGGCATGCAAGGCATTAAACACAGAGCAGTCTGCTAAAGAAACCATTTGACTCCTTAATTTTAGGGAGGAAGAAATTCTGCTTGTGCATTCCAATATGAAATAAATAAGAGCTTTTGCTCCGGAAGAGCAGCCACATGCTTGAAACAGATGGTGGCACTGGTTCAAGTTCATGTGCACAGCCTGCTTAACACCCTGGATGTGGACTGACTTGTCCCAGGTGTCCTACCACCCCTTCTAGGAGCTGTGATGAGTTTAGCTGTTGAAAGACTCAAATTTCGTTGCTTAAAAGAAAAACCAAACATACCAAAAAAAACCACCTTTCTGACCAGGCAGTCTTTTGTCTCATAAGTCTTCATGCAACCTCCTGTCTTGGCAGTCACTCAGGTCCTCTGGGACAGAGGAGTGAATCAACAGCAATTAGCAGCTGGCAGCACTTACACTCTCTTTTCTATCCTGGAAGATCTTAACAGATGCTAGAAATTAAAGGTATCAGTTCCCAAACTCCCATCTTTAAAGCACAACTTGTACAAATGGAAGAAAACCCCTGAAGTATTTCCCAACCTTTTTTTTGGAGCTGCTGTCTAAAATATAGCTTTACTTTATCAAGTACTGTGAAACATTATGTCATGAGCCTTTCCATTTGTTGTCCTAACCTTTCAGGTTAATACAGCCTTGACTGTGTTTTCTTCTAGCTTGTCTCAGAACTTCTGAATCAGCCCAGGTTCTTCCTTCAGATATTACTTATATTAAAAATTCAGCCCTCAGTAAGGCCTTCACAGATCAATAGCCCTTCATACACATGGGCGTGTTTCCAAAACCTAATAAGAAGTTAGGTGGGTCTTACTAAAGGTCTATAAGGAACAGCAGAATCCAGCAACTCTTCTAGGTTTATTAACTCTTCTTAAGTGCCCTTGAAAAAAACTAGGACTAGTTGTCTCACAAGATTAAATGTTATTGCTCCCCAGGCCACCAGATTTCGTTCTGAACACCTGCTGTGCCCAGCATCACCAGTCACAGTTTCACAGCAGAGTAGAATTGCATATCAAGACTCTAGTATAGCAGCACTGCTCAATCTCAGCAGCTCCACAAAGAGGAAGGACCATGATCTACCTTTTGCTTCTTTGTCTAAAAAATAACTTCATATTGATCTATTTGTTAAAGATGTTTCTACTTTTAATTTCTTTCAGGAACCCTCCAGAGATGCATTTGTTAGTGTGAACATCACAAATGCTGCTGTCCCCCAGACTGCTGAAGACACGAGTCTCCTGGTCCCCTCGGGCTCTCCTGTCCCTGGAAACTCATGCTGCACCTCTGGTCACAGTCCTTGCAGGAATGAGAGCCCCAGCACAGAGCCTTGTGAGACAGGAGAGTTTTCTGTGGTAACCGAGACTGATGATTACCAATTCCCACCAGTTCCCACAGAAGATGAATACATGGATAAGGATCTCAATAACACTGATTATTTATCTTTCCTAAGTCGAACTGGCAGTAAAACCACGTCATCATTTTCAGAACCAATGGAGGCAGGGGAGAATGATAGCTTGAACCAGTACTTTTCAGGTATTGGGAGCACAGAGGATGTATCAGTCTCTCAAGGCTTTCACCCTCCCTCCAGCAAAGATGGGGCACACATTGCCACAGACCAGCTTCTGCAGAAATCTTGCCAACATGCCCACAGTTGCCTGAAGGAAACATGCAACAAAGACACAGATCATTTTGCAACAAACTCTGACTCAGAGAAGATCTGTGTGAGGTGTGGCATTTTGTACAGAGAATCTCCCCGAAAGTGTAGCAAACCCTATTGTGCTGCTGCTGACAGCACCTCCACCTCCCCAGAAACTGGTTCCTGTGCCCAGTGCACCTGTGGTTTGAATTTTATCTCTGCTGGTCAGAGCACTCTAGCAAACGATCTTGGTGTGGAAGATTCACCTTCAGATAGTACCAGCATGAAGTACCAGAACACAAGCAGAAGCACTTCAGGGACACACAGAAGCACTTCAGGGACAAACAGCAGCACTTCAGACCTCCCTCCAGCATCTGGTAAGCCCATTAGACTTCACCCATACACAGTTGTATAGGATTATTCTCTTTGCTAGCTCAGTAGTATTCAGAGGATCTGACTTAGGAGAAGAAAATGATGATTTTTCACTTAATTGCCCTGAAGCTAGTCTGAAAAAAATCCTGAAATTTTAAGGCCATTTGATTTGTATTGAAATCTGCAAGAAGAATGAGCCCAGCAAGGGACCCTGAACCACCAATGCAGAACCCACCTTCTGGCTGTCACTGGAGAGGCCAGGCAGTTCTGTTAGCAGGTGTTTGTATTGGAGAAAATTAGAAAGAACACTATATAGAGACCTAGGTATGAGCTAAGGAAGGATGCATAATCCTCAGACAGATACTTTTCATTCACCAGTATGCACACATATTTTTGCCATTAGATTTAAGTCCAGTTACATTTATATAGTGGTCAGTGTAACTCCAGCTGGAGCTGTAAACTGGTGGCCCCAACTGGGTCTAAGAGATTATCTGCAATTTTCTGCTTATAGCTCTTTCTCTCTGTTTTTATTTGCTGGGATATAAGCGTTCACATAAAATAGTTTCATACAGACACCGTTTCTCCATACACATATACTTTGTCCCCTAAACATCTCTGAAACACTGATTAGTTTACTAATTGTCTACCAATTTATTAATTGAGTAAATATATCAAAATTGTCAAATGGAAACAGGGAAAAAAATCACCGAAGCAAAACCAGCAGAAGGGAAGTTATGTGCCTTCTCTGGATGAAACCTTCCTTCCCAAGACTTTTTTTCAGTATAAAAGTCTGCAATCTGCCTGTCATATGTTATTAGTCGTTTAAGATTATAATCTCATAAAGTTGGATGCTCTATTTTTATTTATATCAGTGCACTGCCAAGCATAATGAGACCTTAGTGTTGAGTGGGACATCCAAGTATTACTGTAATACCCACAGCAGTTGTAAGCTGTTGCCCTTCTCTAAAACCAATTGTGCCTTAAAATTTCTTACGGAGACATTCTTGTCGTTCTGCCAAAGCCCCAAAACAACACACTTGAAGGCCCTTCCTCTCTCAACATGCATTCCATATGGGAATCTAAAAGTGTGTAGCATTCATCTTCTGAAGAGCAGAAACTTTCTGCTGCTTCAGTTTCCTGAAATCTTGACACAGTTTCACGGTCTGGTCTATACAAAGTGCAGCAGGAGTAAAGAGAACACGGATTATTTTTTTTGTTATTGTTGGACTCTTGACATACAAGTTGTATTTGGTACTGCTTTTCTTTCTAAATGTGACACAAAGAGAACGAGAACATATTAAGGAATAATAGAGCATACAGGAAAGCTTGGATATAAGTGCTGTGCTAGAAAGTGCCATCTTATATCTGCAGCACAATTCTTTATACGGGATTTTAATTGTGTCTGTGCCTTTGGATATATACATGCTGTAGTGCCATCTGGTGAAACCTGAGCACAGATACCGTGTTCCTAATTTGCCAGTTTTTACGCATGACTGCAAGAAGATACTGACAGAGCTGTGGGCAGTATCAGAGCATGGGTTAGTTGATCTGTGGGTAACCTGGCTTGCTGGCAGAGTAATTTTTTTGCCCACAGAATAGCCATGCCCCCCTGGCAGCGCCTGGTTGCATGAAGACCAGGACAGGGCTTTGTCATGGGTTCCTGACTGAAGCAGCCCAGCCACACCACGGCTGCACGTGTGGGTGCATCAGCATCTGTCATTTTGCTAGGCCTTGTGAAATGCCCAGATGGAACAAATGTGCCTGTAAAATAACTTTCTGTAAAGCTTCTCAAAGTAACTGAAGCCACCAGGCTTTGCATACAGTTATGCTAAAACAGAATGGTACAAAAGAAGGTAGATGAAAAATGGGAAGAAAAAGACTATTGGAAATTCCATGAAGTTTTGGTCTTGGTTCAGTAACACTCAGAATGACAACAGAACTGGTAAACTCTGTCCCTCCTGTGAAACAATCCTAGAGAACCAAAGTGAACCTCTGAACAGGTGCCCCTTCCAGGGGTCACCACTGGAGGTAGAGTTCAAGCAGTTCTTCAAAGCCCACAAGCCTGGAGGCAGTCAGAACATGAAGGGTCAGTTCAAGCCCACCTCAAGTCCTGTGCAGGAAAACTTAGCTGACTCATAATTGGGACTGGTTTTGCAAAAGCCTTTCACTTCCAGATTCCAAACCAGCCTGGTTTGGCAGTGACAAATAGTTCTCACCACCTAGAGGCCATTAAATGTCTCAGAGAAAATTATTTGCCTGTGTTATTCTAGTTCTTAGCGAACAATTACCACAAAAGTTAATTTGTCTTTGTTATTAATATCAGATAGTCTGAAGAGATCAAAACGCCGAAACACTGCAGAGAACAATGCCTTCACTCTGAATGTGTCCCTTATACTTTTCAGGTTGGAAGCACTTTTCTTGGCACAGTGTAGGAAGCTCTTGTGTCCATTTTCTGTGCTTTCAGGCCTTAAATATTCTTTTGTTTCAGCATGGTGTCTTCAGAAAGCACAGAAGGTTTGCCAGCCATGTTCAGCTAAACATTATAAATGTGTTAATCTGCCTTTTTTTTCCCTCCCCACTGTCACATATGTTTCTAAATTTTTGATCTCCTGCTGAGCGCTGGTTACTTTCTTCACAGCACCTTTTGCAAGGCAATCTGTTTAAAGACAAACAGTTATTTTTGTACTGCCATTATGCCCAAGAGTTTTGTTCTTGGCAAATAGCCAAACTAAATCGAACACAGGGGAAAGAACCAGCAGGGAAAAGTTCCTGCAGAGAAAACCCTTATGGACATCTCATGTTAATCAACAGCACTTGGAAAGAAAGCAAAGAGTTAGCAATGCAGTGGTTTAGGTGAAATAAATAAAATTGCTTAAGGGGGGCCTATTAGAGAGATGCTCGAGTGCTGCCCAGACTCAGCTCTGAGCGGGCACAGATCCTGACTCCACACAGCTGGAGACCAGTGCCCAGTGCTGCTGTGCAAACGTCACCCGTGGCCATTGGAAAAACAGCATTTCTCTGGGCTGGGCCATGTTTATCTGCGAGGGAAATGGGAAAATGTCTCAAGTGTTGAGGAATGTAAGGAAGAAAGGCACAAAATGCCTAAAAGGACTCGGATCATTCTGCAAGTAATGATGAAGTGAAGCACAGCAGGAAAAACATTTCTTAGTAAGGGTGTTCACAGGCTAGGAAAATTTTGTTTACTTGGTTTCTTCAGTTTGTTTCACTTTCAAACTTTATCAAGCTTGTTGGAAGTTTGTTCTCAGTTATTTTCTTTCTGCTCTGAGGAAAGTTTATTAATTCCCAGAGCCTGATCCTGCTGTCACTTAGGTCAGCAGCCCAGTCCTTGAATAGCAAAAAGATTGCATTTATACTGAAAAATCTCTAACCTCAGGCAGACTGACTGAAACCATAACTCTGTTAAGTTGCTATAATATAGACTCTGTCTCTTCAATGGTGTCAGTCTATATCCAGCTAAATCCGTGCAGGGGCTAAGTGAGGGCCAGAGTGTTACGTGGAGGATCTGGACTATATAACAGAATTATATAAGCTCTGTGTTGTTTGGACACTGTGTGACTATGTGATCTGATGTTAAGTCTTTCAGTATTTATTCAGTAAGCCTGCTATCTAAAATGGTAGGATTGATTAGGGGTTTATTGCCTCTTTGGTAAACAGTGTGATTTCTGGGACTCCAAGGAAAAATAAATCTCATAATCAGAAATAACTAGCATTTCCTCACAAACCGCAGGCAGAGGCAGATTGGACACAGCTTTGTGCATCAGGCAGCACAGGGAACAAGAGATCATCACCCTCTCTCTGGCTTCCCAGATCACAGCTCAGAGGGAAAATGTTTCCAACCCTTCCAGACAGGCTCCTTGTGTATGACAGACTTTGTCCTGAGAAGACGAAAATGGAAATAATGAAAAGGTCCAGTGGAAGGCATTGATTATAAAAGCATCCTCATGTCACGGGGAAAAAAATAATGGAACAAGAACAAAGCCACCACAGCAGATTAAGTTCACTGCACTAAATGTTCACCTTGTGAGCAGAAAATATTAATCATGTGTGTCTTTTCTCCCCCTCCTTCCTTAGGAAATGTGACTGGAAACAGTAACTCCACCTTTATTTCAAGTGGACAAGTAATGAATTTCAAGGGCGACATCATTGTTGTCTACCTTAGCCAAAACTCTCAGGAGGGGGCAGCGGCCTCGGGGCTGAGCGAGGAGAACGTGGGCAGCCCGGTGCAGGAGGAGAACCTCAGCCGCTGCGAGACTTTCGCCGGCAATGCCCAGCACTACAAGGAGAAGTGTGCGGAGCTGCAGGGCGCCCGCCCGGCCCCGGGCAGCGGGGGGCCACGGTGGCCTGGCGGAGCCCTGGCCCAGGAGCGAGGCCCATCCTGCGGTGGACAAGCCTCTCAGCCCGTGCAGGAGGAAGGCAAGCTGGGACACTTCTCGGAGAAGGTGTTGAACTGAGGGGACACGGTGTCCTCGTTGCAGGCCAGGGCGCCGGCACACAGCCCCCAGTGAGGTGTGGGGCTGCTGCCGTGCTGCCAAAATCCTGGGTGTCACGATAGACTGGGAGACTGTTGCTGCCTAGGTGTCTCCTGGAAAATTTTACAGCTGAAAGGACCCTCATGGTGTACATGTCGGTGGTGGTGCTGTGGGTGGAGGTGGCCAATGGGGACAGGTGCACATGTGAAGCCGGGCACACTGCCCTTGTTGCAGAAGCAGCAGCAGGGCTTTCTCCTCTCCCCGACAGGGAGATGGGCTCCCTGCCTGCCCCCCATTCCCTGCCACCTCTCCCTGGCAGGTGGCAAAAGGGAGCTGAGATCGATTGACGTGGGGACTCTGTGAGGAGGAGAGCACTGCTGGCCAGGTGTGCAGGATGCTCCTGGGGAGGGGATGGTGTGGCCAAGGACCGGACTCATGGGGGCCCCTGAGCTCTGCCTTGGGCTTTCTTTTGCAGCTTAGCTGTACCCATTTTGCTGGGTCTTGGAGGTGGAAGGAAGCCATGGTGCTGCTGCAACCTTTGCCTCCCTGTGGTGATGTGGCAGGTGGCATCACCCCTTCCCATCTTCCCCCAAGGAAGCAGACACTCCAGTCCCAAATCGGCACCAGAGCCAAGGTCCTGGGCTGCCCCTTATTGACTTGTGGGTATAAATAGGTGTGTGTAATGCTGCCACAAGCGGATGATAACATGCAAAATACAGCTGATATGCCTCAAAAGCATACCAGATTAGTCTCGAGCAAAGAGTATTTATAGTGACCCTGATTCACCTCTGCCTTACTGCAGTTCTCCAGAGGAGTTCAAACCTCTGGAGATGAGAGTGATATGTGCCTGGTACACTGCTGCAGGAGTAACATCACTACAGTTTAAGACAAAGCTGCTAGTAGGTGAGAAAGGGTCTGTGACAACCAGCTGTGGATATTTCCTGAGTTACAGGAGAGGGAAGGATTATTTTGGAGATTACATCTCCAAAGATGGAGAATTTGGTCAGGTTCAAACATTCATTCTTTTATCTGCCCAAACAATTTTGTCATTCCCTTTGCCCATTTTCATTAATAGGCAGAGATTTACTTAGGTAGCATGAAGCTATTTGCAGAACTTGGCCTGTGTAGTTGAAGTCAGAGTGTAGCCTCTGTCACACTGAGGGCTGATGAGCAATGGGACCAAAGGTTTAGCATTAAAGAGTAATAGTAGTTGTATTTAGAAGAGAATCTTGGCTACTCAGCTGGCTTTGGTTCATGTCCAATATCCTGCAGCCTTCTCCAGCAGCCACTGTAGAGAGAAAGATGAAGGGAACAGAGTCTCAAGGAACTCCCAAGAGAAAAAGATAACATTTTAAATGATTTTCTGACAAGGGATAATTTTCTGACATTCTCCTGCAGGTGTAAGTTTTGCAGGAATCTGTCTGCAGACAGAGCCTTCAGAAGGGCAAGTGCTCTGTTTCCTGCCAGACAGCAAAGGGATCTCTTACCTAGTATAGCTTTGGCTTCCCTGGTGGGAAAGGTCTCTAGATGGGAGAGCTTCTCCCCAGGAAGGTTTTAAAGCTGAGGGGTTCACTGCATAGCTGCTGTTTGCAGTAGTACTGTTCTGTGGGGAAAGAGCATGTATAAAGCTGACAAGGTGATCACTCTGTCACTATGAGTTTCTCATGCATAAAACAAAAGGATGGTCTTAGCCACCTTCACCTCTCAGGAGAATAATTCTGCATTGTTTATATATCTGGGATGTAAAGTTCAATACAAATGTGCAAGACTCTCTCTTGGGTGACTGGCATAAAGGGCAAATGAACAATCAGTATCACTTCCACCTTTATGTGGCCTTCGAAAAACTAGATCATGCTAGCCTTGACTCAGACAGGCAGGTAGAGTGTCCCATTCAGTGATGGTCCAAGCTACCTCTGCCTCTCTGAAGGTGTGTAACTGAGGCTCTCTTGTCTGTGGTATTTTGTCTTTCTGCTGGATCTTTTCCAACCTCTTTCTAGTCTCTTCTGGAGTAGTTCTGTATCCCCTAGGCACTAGTGGGGACAAGAAAGCAGAACCACCATCACCTTCAGGCAGAGTGGTATAGATATTTTCCCACTTCATCTTAATTTTTTCAGTTGTTTCTTTCTGGAAAGCATTCTCTAAGACATCAGTCCTGCTGGAAAGTATACAACCAGACCCATTTACAGGGCAGGCAGGACTGAATTCTTGCACTCATCTCTGGGTAAATTACCCAAGTCAGTCTTCTTCTCCTTCTGCAGCTTCTTTCTTCCCTTGGTTTATAACTGCCACCAGAGAGTAGGCTCAAAATCCTGGTTTGAAGTGATACAATGGGAATTTACTGTGTCCTCAATGAGAACACATTTTTCGCTTGTTGAAATTCAGGTTCACAATGAGCAAGGATTGAAACTAGGATCATCAGCAAGCATGAAGAAATGAGTCCCGTATGGGAAACACGATGCACCAACAGACCCAGTTCTTTTCTTCCTCCAGACTCTATTCTAAAGTGAAAAAACAGTATCACAGCCATTAGCATACTGCATGCTACCTGGGTCTCTGCCTGACTCCTTAGACAAGGATCCCAAAGGGACTTCTTCATCCTCATGATTTCACTTGTCATCAGTTTGGAGCTGGGAGTGGTTTTTACCATCTGTTTGTACAACAGGGACCTATGCATTGGGCACTAATTTGGAGGCTTCTGGCTGCTATTGTAATACACATAATTAATGATAATAAAAATCTGAAATACCTATTTGAGAAAAGGTGAAGGTTTTATTTGAATAAATAGGGAAAATAAAATGCATTATTATATGCCTCTGTCTGTTTAAAGAAAATTTTAAAAAAGATCAAAATGTGAGTATAATTACATTCCTAGTTAGGCTTTTGTAACATTTTCTGTATGTTGGATTGTTTTAACAAGAAGTGCTTACCTTCCACAGTGTGTTCTGCAATGCATATTCTGCACCTGCACTGAGCCAGATAGGAGCTCTCATAGACCTGGTGTGGTAATGCTTTACTGCTGAGAGCTAGGCGCAGATTCCAGCTCATTCCTGAAGTTTCCTCCTGCACAGCATGCTTTTTTACAAGTCTCTTAGTTTGAGGAGTCATATGAATTGTCCTTGGTGATATACTAGGTGTTCTTGAAAGTCAGACACTTTCAGCCCTGACAGGACAGGAGTAATTCTGCATATAGCCATGGGAAAACAAGGACTTTGGAGCAGCCCTTCTTATCTCCATGGAATATGGCATTGAAGATCAATATAGGCAGTAATGGCTGTTAATCTGTGTACTTTGCTACGTGTTCACACAGAGACTGGAAGTTACTCTGTAAGACTTACAGCATTCCTGGGAGTAGCACCACTAAAATGCCATTTCTACTTGTCCATTCAGGTTTCCTCCTTTTTATCATGTTGATGGTATCTGAGCAATTACACCCCTGTGTCTATCATAAAACAGAACCCTACTGAAAGATGTCTTTGTGCTTATCAGAGCTCTCATTAATAGAGCTCTCATTTTATCAGATCCCTTCATGCACATTAGGCAGCAGTGCCCCTGTAAAAATAATCTACCATTAATGGAGAATTCACTTTGCAGCACCTTGGCAGACCCCAGCATATACCCCGGTTTCTCATTGCTCTCACTTTGATAGTGTGGTTTCTTGTTTTTCCTTCTGCCACCATCAAAGTTGGTTGTGGCCTCCAAGATGATTGTGTTATCTCTGCAGTGTTGCTCCAGTCTTCAGGCTCTCCAGCTGACTTGTCACATTGTTAAACATCTGTTGTGTTGTAAAATGTGAGCATTCATAAGCATGAACTTTGTGAAAAAAATGCTTTATTCCAATTCTCTCTGGCTTTTGAACAAGGCAATGACCGCATAACATTAAGGAACCATGTTGCGGTAGGTGAGGATGCCAAAGCGTCCAGTCGGATGTGTTTTAACACTGCTTTTTTATTTCTTCTTCTTCTGGCTAGTTGACTTATGGTTTCTTTGTTTTGGCTGAGGATTACCACAGCTCTTCTGGTTCATTTCTTAGCCTGTCTCACACTTGGTCGGTCCCTGGGCATTGCACCAGTTTTTACTTGCAGCAAAGTTGACAGGTCTGTTCCATCATGTTTCTGTTGGTGTCTCACATTTCTATACAATATATGCAGATGGTCATACATGAAATTACTACTATTTCAGCTTCACAGGAAACTGTTGGAAAGGTTTCCAAGGAGAGCAAAGGAGCTCAGGAGTGTATGGGACTACGTGTACAAGTGGAACATATACATGTCAATGGGACTTGGCAGAAAGCATCCAAGGCTGCTGGGAGGGCTTGTCAACATCATTGCAGAGGCACACTGCAACATCTTTGACAGGTCGTGGAGTTTGGGGGAAGTCCCAGCTGACTGGAAAAGGGCAAATATTACGCCCATCTACAAAAACAGGAAAAAAAAAGAGATTTGGGAAATTACAGATGAGTCAATCTCACTTGAGTACCTTGAAAAATTATGGAGTGGCTTCTCCTGGAAGCTCTTTCTGGGCATGAAGAAGAAGAAGGCAACTGGGAGAAGCCAACACATACCTCAGCTAACTCAGCCTTCTCCACTGTCAGCAGTTTGTTGTTTGCTTCATCATTGATTCCACAGAGATTTGGAAGCATAACCTTCTTCACGAAGACCTAGGCAAAGAAGGCATAAAGGAAAATCTTCAGGTCTCCCTCGGTCATTGTAATTAACTGGCCAACCCCACTCAACAGGGGACCTAGCTTTTCCTTGTCCTGCTTGCTAACACACAATACAGGATGTCAGTACTTCTTGCTATTCTTGATATCTTTTGCCAGCTCAGGCTACAGCTGGACTTTAACCTTTTCTTTGCATCTTTGCATGCCTGAGTGATATTTCTATATTCTGCTTTGGAAGCCTCTTCCTTTTTCCATCACTCTCATGTTCCTTTTTTTTTTGCATCTGAGTTCTTTCAGTATCTCACTGTTTAACCAGGCTGGTTTCTTGCTGTGCTTGCTTAGGTGGATGGACTGCTCTTGTGCATGGAGAATGCTGTCTGAATGTCTCCCAGTGCTCCTGAACACCTTTGGTTTTCAAGGCAGACTTCTGGGATACCTCCTGACAGCTCTCTGAGCAAGATGAACTCTGCTCTTATGAAGGTCTGGGCTTTACTCTGCTAGTCACCTTCTTAACACTCCTTAGGGTAATCTTATCAGTGCAGCCAAGGCTTCCACTGCCAGTCTTCAATTGTTTGAGAAGATTTTATCTGTTTTCACATCAGGTCTTCCATAGCAGACACCTACCACAAGCACTGCCTTGACGGGGACTCCTCTGATTTTGACCCAAAGACACCCAGCTGATCTGTCCTCCTGCACATGTTCTCAAATCACTCTTTTATGTAGAGTATAATCCCTCTTCCCCCTTTTCTATTTTCCCTCAAAAGCTTGGAAGCTGTTGATTTTTTTCTAATAGAGCTATTTCCTTAGCTGGTTTCTAAAATGATAGAAAAACCTAACATTTTACCAAGTTCCCCACTGTTGTGCCTGTGTCTGGTTATAGGTCAATAAATTTTATCTTGTGCCTGGGAATGGGCCTTCAGATTTCCCACCTGTAAGAAGGGGAGGGTGAGAGGCAAAGGCCAGAGCTGGTGTGAGGAGCAGAGGCTGAAAGATCCCACTGCCCTATAGACATGTGGGGAGCAGACAGCAACTTGTTGCTGCTGGAAAGTGCAGCATGGCCAGCAGCATCCTGGTTGCTTTTTCATTCCCAGTGTCCAGTACCAGGTGTTATCCGATGAGACCTCAGTCTCCTCTGTCCTGCAGGGGAAGAAGCAGCTGGCAACTCATCCAGGGTTTCCATCAGATGAAATCAGGCCTGTGGATGTGTCTCTCTCTTTCAAAAAAAAAAAAAAGTGAATACAAAATGAACTGAAACCACTGCCTCCACTGCCTCAACAGGCTGTTCCTATTGATCGTCACTGGATTATAATGGAAGGCTGTTTATACAAAGTCTCAGTTATTTGAAGCACCTCAAATGAGTATCTAGAAGGTGTTTTAGGTGTTTTTAGCAAGCAGGCCTGTTACAGTTCTCAATTACCTATCCTTAGGAAGCAGCTTACTTTCTTTGTTCTCTCTAGTTTTGTTCAGTTCTAACATTCATTTGTCTCCCTTTTAGTGTTGTAGGTGCCACTCAAGCACAAAAGTTCTTGCTCCCTTTGGGAAATACAAAACAGTTTCAGCAGGGACATTTGCCTTTTGCATCATTTCAGTTCCTTGTTGGGTTTTTTGCAAGCTTAGCTGGTCATAAATGAGCTAGACAACAGATGGTAGAGCTCATGCTATAAAAAATTATAATTTAACAGGAGTTTCCACTTAAAAATGCAGCTGCCCATGGTGCATGGCCAAATTTTCTTCTGAGAACACTCTTTGAATGTATTGGAGAATGAAATGGTATGAGTAGTTCTAATGATTGTCTCTGCAGACTGCTCATAAATGTTTCCTGCAACCCCTGTTCTTTTCATCCACACCCCATAGATCCAGCCTGTCTGCTGCATGGGCTACACTTCAGGGATATATTAGAAACCTGTCCAGTTCATTGTCTTCACTTACACAAAACAATCATTGCCAGGGTTTTGTCCCCTTTGTCAGAAGGGATGCTCCAAGTATGACAGAGACATAAAAAAATAAATCCACTTAAATGCTTGGGTTTTCTCAGTCAGGCTGGCCTACTATATATAAATATTGATACCCTTTGAGTCCGTTCTCTTCAAAGTCGTATTCTTTGATAGGTTCCATTCGAGTCCACCACAGTACACTTCTGTCTGCTCTGTAGGAAGTACTATGGCTGGTGGTTTGTTGATGAAAAATACTAGAAATCAGTTTAGTGTTTTTTTTGTTCTTACTTAGGAGGAGGTGGAAAAACACACTCAAGAATTCTGTCCCATTAATAATTTTTAAGTCTTATAAGACTTGTTTCCTTTTGGATCGTCGTATTTTTGGTTACTTTGACAGTAACAACTCTTCCATGCCAGCATTTTTTTCCCTTACAGGATAATTGTGTGTTGCTGAGGATGGCTGAGGGGCAGGATTGCTCAGAATTAAAGATGGACTTTATTTCTAAATAAAATATCTCACATGGTTCCTTTACTGGGTGAGCGGACACAAAAGGCTTTGCCCTGCTTTACTGTGACCAGAATATGTATGCCTGCTGCAGGGCCTTCAGAGCTGTTGACATGATTCCCTTGGAGTTCGTGCAGGTACACTAAACAAACCCAGTCACTGCCATGACTTCTTTAACTTGCATGTGAATTACATCAGCTGACTGAGTTTCAAAGAGCAAAGGTATGCCTGGGTTCGGGTGTTTTATGGGTTTTGGGGGTTTTTTTATTTCCCTCTAGTTTTCTTTCCCTGTCCTAAGCTTGTCATTCCTTTTTCGGTGTAAACACAAAGGTCGTGGTTTTTAGTTCGGTGGGTGACTCATTCTCATGTTTGAGCAATGTGATCAAAATGGAAACTTAGAATTCCCGGTGTGGTGTGTGTCCCACGCCACCAGCGTGCACGGAGACCTGAAGGGAGCCAGTGTGACGTGTGTGATAACTTCAGCGCCAGATCGGAGCTGATCCGAGCTTTTAACCTGACAGCGCTGCATGCAAAAATAAGGAAGATCGCTTTTTGCTGTCGGGTAGGTGCATGTGACACCTTCAGCAGCCGTGGGCGTGTGTGTGTGTGTGTGTGTGTGTGTGTGTGTCTGGTGTGTGTCTGTGTGTCTCTATGTCTGTGTCTCTGTGTGTGTGTGTCTGTGTGTGTGTGTGTGTCTCTATGTGTGTGTCTGTGTGTGTGTGTCTGTGTGTGTGTGTGCGTGTGTCTGTGTGTGTGTGTGTCTCTGTGCGTGTGTGTGTGTGTGTCTCTGTGTGTGTATCTGTGTGTGTGTGTGTGTGTCTGTCTGCGTGTCCGTGTGTCAGCCGGCGCAGTGTGCAGGGGGCAGGGCGGGCCTGGCCCGCTCGCTCCCTCGGGAGCCGTGGCCATTCCCGTTTCGCCGTGTCCCGCGGGGCCGCGCGGTGGCGCCGCAGGGCAGCCGTGCCCTCAGGAGGCGGCGGCGGCGGCCGGAGCAGGGCCGGGGGGACGGCGCGGCTGCAACCAGCCCCTCTCTCCAGAGGCTGCTTTCTCCCTGCACGGCTTCTCCCAGCAGCCAGGAAGGAGAGCTTGCTTGCTGTCCGTCCAGCGGAGCCCGGCCGACAGCCCTCAGCTCCTGGCCAGCCATCCCTGCCTTCTGTGTCCTCAGCAGTCTTCGCCTCGCCTCACCCCCGGGCAGCACTTGGCCTGCGGGCTGTGTGAAACTGCACAGCCACAGGGCCAGAGGGGTCCTGAAGAGCCAGCCTGAAAGGAGACACGGCTGCACGTAAAATACTGTATAATCTACCCTTAAAGTCATAGAACCAGAGAACATCTTAGGTTGGCAGGGCCCTTAAAGGTCATTTAGTTCCAGCCCCCCTGCCATGGACAGGGACACCTTCCGCTAGACCAGGTTGCTCAGAGGTTCATCCAACCTGGCCTGGAACACTTCCAGAGATAGGGCATCCACAATTTATCTAAGAAACCCCTTCCAGTGTCTCACCACCCTCAGAGTGAAGAATGTTTTTCATAATATCTAACCTAACTTTGTGTTTAAATCTATTCTCTCTTGTCCTGGCAGTACATGCTCTTGTAAAAAGTCCCTCTCCATCTTTTTTTGTAGGCTCCCTTAGGTACTGGAAGGCCACAACTAGGTCACCCCAAAGCTTTCTCTTCTCCAGGCTGAGTAACCCCAACTCGCTCAGCCTTTCCTCATAGGAAAGGTGCTCCAGCCCTCTGATCATCTTGGTGGCCTCCTCTGGACTTGCTCCGACAGGTCAATGTCCTTCCCTCCTGCTAGGGACCCCAGAGATGGATGCCTCACTCCAGGAGGGGTCTCACCAGCACGGAGCAGAGGGACAGAATCACCTCCCTTGACCTGCTGGCCACACTGCTTTTGAAGATGGAAACACTGCAGCATCCTGTGGCAACATAATCCAATGTGTAACTTCCTCTATGGCTAAATAATTCCTCCTGCTATCTCAAGTAAGTCACCACTGCCGTGGTTCAAGTCTGTATTCTCATTTTCAGGCCACTATATAGAAAGAGAATATACTATTCCTATGCTCTTCAAATACATATTTTAGCCTGTGTCACCCATTGACCAATCCTTAAGTGAAATGTAGAAATGTGCCCGAAGCCCACGGGATTGCTATCATGGAGCTTAACAAAAGTCTATAGATAGGGTGACCGGGGTTTTTCAAAGAAATGTAAATAAGGACTCAAAATGGAAAATGTATCTAAATCCCTGAGGCCGCTTTGAAATCCTTAGCCAACGAGGATAAACAGCCACAACAAATAACGTAACTGAAATCTGAATGGGAGGAATAATAACTTATGAACAGATGCTGATGGTCTTAAAATGAGATCTTATCAGCTGACAAAGTCAGTGGGACCTTGGGCTCCATGCACACAATGCACGTAATTATGTATTTTACCAAATGGATAAACTCAGGAGCTCAGCAAGCTGGGCTGCAGCCAGCACTGTGTGCCACTCACAAACATGCTTTACAAGAACAGACATTCAATTAGTAGAAAACAAAATCTAAAGAGGAAATGATTTGTTTTATTGGTCCCGTGCCAGCTAGAAATTAAACCTTTGAAGTCAAAGACTGTTTTGTACTAGAATTAAAGCTTTCTTATCTGACTCTTGTTGTACTGGGACAAGAGTTGCCTCCATTTGAAATAATTTCCTAGAAGTCTTCTCATTTCTGAGCTGCCTTTGAGACTAGAAATTCTGAAAGAAAAAAAAAAGATCCCTTTCTTAATAGAGAGAAAGATCCCTTAAAATTTACTTTATTGAAAATTACTATATGGAAATATTTTTTTTCCTGCTGAGTCTAACCCAGGCCTACTTTCCTGAAGTAAGAACTGCATTCTGCTTAATAAACTCAGCACAAAGAAAATTATTCCTTTTATAACTATTATAACCTCTCCACTTTTGAGTCTGAATGATGATACTCTGGGTTTTAAAGATGGAATAAATTTGTGTGGTTTTTATCCCATTTCCATTTCTGTAAAACATGATGTCTGCCTAAAATCTAGCTTACATGTGAAGAGCATATGTATATACTAAAAAGACTGCATATAAGACTGTAAATTTATGAACAAGGACTATATATTGCAGCCAAAAAAAACCAAAACAAAATCCAGACATAGAAATGTAATACAGCTACTACAAGAAATTACGTTTTTAAAGCAAATATTGGCAGCCTGGCAATATCCTGATAGTCTTTCATTGCACTAGCAGCAATCACACACTGTTAAAAAATAGTAGAATATTTGTGAACAGATTCAAAATTTATCGAGAACAACACCAAGAATTTTGGGTTTCCTTTTAACAAAGCAGAGGCATTGCATGGTTGGTTAAAGAGTGAATGTTGTATTGCAATACTGAGAAGTAATATTAATAGCATATAGGAAATACATGGTATACAACTCTAAAGAAAAAACATTAATTATGAAATAATTTTTCTCTGTTTTCCCCAAAGTTACATGCATACAGATTTAAAGGCAAAAGTGCCAGAAAGATTTTCTGGTTGAACATCTTTTCCCACTACTTAACTCACCTGAGGTGAACCATTTGGTGTCACACAGGAAGCTGGTGAGCTTCATAACCTTAGTGGCCATGGAAGAGTCTGCTTGGTTTCTTTGTGTTCAAACCAGTCTCAATAATCCAATCCCATGTAAAACGCAGGTCTCATCACACAAAGTCCAGGCTGCTCTTGTGCCTGTGTAGACTAAAGCAGAGCTTAATGTCCCAGATATCAGGGAATGACCAAAGGTGGGTAGAGTTCAAACCACTCTGTATGGCACTATAAAGAAGAGCCTAATCTTGGGGGAATAGCCTTAGTTCACCCTGCTCCTTGAGAGGGCTTAAACCCTCATCCCATTAGGATGGGTGGGGCTTGTTCACTCCATTTTGAGTACACTTAGGTCTTCTTCTGCCTGTCCTCATTCTACTTTTCAATTCAGCTGTGAAAATCCTGGCTTCTTTTCTCAGAATTTTTTGCAATGGGCTCCAGTGGCTACAAATTAAGTAATCATGGTTCCACTACAAAGAATCAATGTCACTTTTCAGACTGACAGTAAGAAAGACGCATGTCTGCGAAGAGCAAGACTTGAAGGATCTCCTTTCCCTCCCGAAAGGGATGTCTGATTAGAGCAGCTTATCCCTTCCTAAGGCTGTCAAAGTAACAAAGATGTTATGTGCAAGATATGACTCCTGGATTCTGCAAGCAGCCCAAATACGACTTTCCCATTGGAATCATTAGGGGTCCTGCACTTAGAAGCACTGCTTGTGTGACTGGCCCACACATAAATAATGGCACATGTGGAAAGAAATGCTCTTGGAAAGGCCTCACAAAACTGAAGCCTGTATTTTACTTTCTGAGTAGAAGTCATAATGTTTCCTCACCTGATATTTTTGCTCCTCCCCCAAGCACCTGCTTTGTTAACAGCCCTTTTACCCCTCCAGCCCACAGCAGGAAACCTGCCCTTGGCAGTGCTCCACAGCTTCCTCAGTGGCTGCAGCATTAACAGGCAATTTGGTGACAGTGAGGCAGTCACCTTGAACACTTTTACAGGGAATACAGCTCTAAAGATGGGTTTGACTTGTCAAAAAGGAACTTCTCCACAGATAAAAAGATTTGACTTCTGAGTAATTTTTGTCTGACTTTAGATTGCTTCTCTGTTTTCTATTTAGCTCGCAGTGATGCTCACTGTTTAACATATACACACCCCTGTTTAGCCTACAGTGATGCACCAGTATTCTGGTGGATCGTATCCCCCAAAACAATGACTTGCTCCTCTATGCCAAGCTGTGGTGTTGTGACCCCATTCCTCCACTCGCCCTCCCATTTCAAACACCCACCAGCTAACAGTGTCTGAACAGCAGACTGCAGAAGTGAGCTTGCAACACCGCTGTTGAAAGGTCTTGGAACTATGTTGCCTGCTGGGTGGAAAAAGTTTGCAATTTTTCTAAGGTTTCAGATAAGGTCACTGTGTTTTCAGAAGGTCTTGCTGCTTAGTCCCATTTGCATCTACACAGAAAGAGATAAATTCTCTATCAGTTAATTTAGGTGAGCTCCTAGGGCTCTGGTTACCCACACAACTTGTAATCCTGCTTGAATCTGATTATGTTTTTGACATTCACGGTTCCTCCATAGATTAAGGTTCTGTACTTCTGACCTATATTTGCTGAGCCAGCAGCTGCAGCTCTGTTTCATCACATTCTTGTTACTGCCTCTCTGTTGCTGGCTTTCAGTCCCATAATGAAGTGGAGTGGAGCGTGTGCCCCAGCTCCCAGCTGTCAGACCTCATACATCTTGCTACGTGGCCACTTTCATTCAGTTTCTTTCAGGCTAAGATTTCAACCAGTGATGGGGGGGGAGACCAGAGAGCCAGCACATGGTCCTTCCAGTGTCTGCAGTCCAGGTACAAAATAGGAAAGGGTATCCAGGCAGTAACCTCTTAGACTCTTTCACAGCAATTTCCACAGCATTTTAAAATGTATGGACTGTGTAAAAGTGTTTCCTTCTTGATATTGTGCACTTTCCATCTTCTAATTTCATGAATATTCCCTCTTTTTATTACAGAGAAGGGAAATGAGAAGCTCTTGATACCGCCAGATAATTTCTCATTCCTCATGCTTGCTCTCAGGCCCCCTCCTAATTTTCTGCTTCCTAAAGAATACACTCTCACTCCTTCAGATCACTCTTTAATTGGAAAGGTTTCTTACTTCCTATTCTTTATGAACCCTTGTGATACTTTTTCTGAAATATTTTAATCAGTTAATACACAGTATTATACCACAGTCTGCGCAGTGCTCAGTCATTTGAAATGGTCTTAAAATATTTTCTTTCTTTTTTTTTTTTTACTTGCAGCCCATTCTTTAAGCCTTCTCATATATTGTCAACATTTTTGATTGCATGTGAAGCAATGACTTTCACTGAGCTATGTGTTGCCACCTGGGTCACTTTATGAAATTGAGGCAGTTAGTTTAGAGCCCTTAAAGTACTTGAAAATGTTCTTACTACTCCTCCCGCGTGTATTACTTTACATTTATTGAGACTGAATCTCATTTCTGTTCATCTAACCAGTTCTCATCTCTGAAGACAGATAGCAAAGAATTCCAAGAGGGCAATCTGCTGGGAAAAATACAAACTTATGTTAGTTACCAACTAGCCTGTTTAATGAGGAAAACACCCTAAGGGAAGCAAAACTCTTTGCAGACTCCCCTTGAGCAGCCTGCTGAGGTGAAAAGGTGGGGACTTTCTAGTTTAGACACTCGGATTTCATATGTAAACAATATTATAAGGCAGCGCCCTTTGTGGTCTGGAATATAGTGTTGCCAGGATTAGTGAATGATGCTTTTCATTTGCAGAACTGGGGCTGGTTGGCTATTGTAACACTCTGATCTTAGAGGTATTTTTAATGAAATGCATCAGATGAAACAGTGGTGCTGGCTTCTTTCTGTAAATGTCTGTAGTTTTGAGTCAAATATGAAACGAAGGCTTTGTCCTAGCTATGTAGGGAAAATTTCTGTGCAGAAAAAATCCTGGTGAAGGACATTCACAGCACATGGATTCAGCTTTTCAGGCAATCTTTTATTAAGGATTTATTAACACAGCTTTTCCTGCAAGCCAAGGAAAAAAAAAAAAGTCAGACATTTCAGGCACAAACATGTCTTTCTGGCAGTCTTGGACGGTTTGCTTTCAAATCTGGGAACACCCACTCCTCCCTACTGTCTGGAGCAAGGAGGTCACTGGGGTGTTTCAGTGCCCTTTAATGACTTTCTGCAGGGAAGACAACTCAGCTTGAAAGCTGCTCACCTTCCAACAGATTAACTAATTATTCTGAAAAGCACTAAAATGATCAGTTAAGGAGAACTGTGCATCATTTTATGATCTGTTTTGTGCACTACAGTACATTACATCACCAAGGCATGGTGTCAGTTGTGCCATTAAAGTGTTGATATTTAGGATGTGTGTTCAGGCTCACAGTGATTCTGGTCACTACAGCTTTTCACCTCATAATCCCCTCTTAATTAGAAATCCACGGAGGACAACTAGTACTTCCCAACACCTTCCTTGTTTTTGACGGGGAGAGGTTTGAGAAGGTTAGGGTGGTGAGGGTGGGAAAACTTAAAGTGAAGATAGCTCCAGTATAAATACTGGGCAACCCCCTCGAGCATCGCAAGTATTTTGGTACTCTGGCCAGTAATCCTGCTGCGAGGAGATCTAAAGAGGTAATGAATACATCCAGATGCTTAAGCAGCCTAATGCCAGGATGTTGTCCTCCTGGGGCCACCTTTGCCTTTCATTGCCCCACAGTGCTGTTGTACCCTCTGCATCTGCCTCTGCTTTACAGAAAAGCTATTTTAGAGCCTGCCAAATTCAGTAATGTTGATCTATTTCTTATCCCTCTCCCTGTAATAACTAGTTGCCGTAGTTACCTCATGTATCTAAGGCAACCAGATGTTACAGACGGAGGCACTGAAATAGCATCAAAAAGTAAAAAAATTAAGTGTTTTAACTATTTTGCCTGAGTTCAGTCACTCAGGGTTCTTTCTCTCTTGGCTCTGGAATTTGCCACTTCCTCCAGTCAAACCTGCCAGCCTGTTCCCACCTTTCTACTGCAGCTGTTTGGAGCTGTAGACTTCCCAGTGCTTGAGACGGGAGTGATTCCCCACTCCCCTTCTCCCCGGACTGATGGCCATTGGACTGACTGACTTTTCTATCAAGGACATATTTCTGGGCTCACAACATATTGAAAATGTGGCAGTGGGGGAGCAAAGGGTGTTTAACAGTTAGTGTAGAGCTGGAACCAATGACCTGATTTTATTCAGTTTGGGGAAAATCTACTCACAGAATGAGGAGGATTTATCTCATTATTGTCTTTGGGTTTTTTTAAATGAGAAAATGCTTGCAAGACAGTCAGGTGGTTTCTGATTTCTAAGTACTGCCCCATGGAGAACCAGTGACTTCTAAGACATCAATAGTGGTGCTGTTTTCAGGCCAAGTTGGTCAAACTCAAAATACTAAGTGGCTGATCCCTCTTCCCACCTTACTAAGGAGCTTACTGAGCCAGCAAAGAGAAAAGCAAATTGTTTCTTACATATAATTACTTTTCTTTATAAAGTTGCAGCTGCTCCAAGTTGCCCAAAGAGTTGGATGTCTGGAATAAGTCTTCCTTCAGGTGCAGTACAGCACATGAAAAATTGGAAACACAGCATTGAAAATGCAGGAAGCACAAGGTGCTGCAAGAAATAAGAATGGCAGTGCATGCACATGTTGAAAATTCCTATTCTAGGGTAACTGCTCTGGGTGAGTAATATTTACAAGCCATGAGCCAGTCCCAACGAGAATTGATTTCCCGAGTGTTATGGCTGTGCACAAGTTACAGAACTTTTAAAGATCAGTAAGCAGGACTGGTTTTGTCTCCCCTCCATGCCCTTCCAAAAAAGCCATGAGATAGATGGAGAGGGACCTGCATGCCACGCCAGGTAGGAGAGGAAGGAACATGCACTGTGCCACACGATGGCTGGGAAATGTATCACCAGACTGCAGTCAAAGATCTTCCCAGAAACCCTTTTTTGAGCATGTGGTCCCCTAAAGAATTTTTCTCCAGATGCAATGCAGTATAGGTGGCTTTGCTTGTGCTCCCAAGCTGCATGCACAGGCAGGGCTGCTGCTTAGCTGGTGACAGTCATGATTGACAAAGGGTGCCTGGAGGAGGAGGATAGCTCTGTGCCACACAGATATCCCAGGAAAGAGAGAGACAGACTCCCTTGGAGAGTGCGAGATGGGGGTAGGCTGGGTGAGGTTTGTCAGTACTGTTTGTACAGCATTTTGTGTGTCTTAACTAGTGATTTTTTTAAACATTAAAAAAAATTAAAATAGCCAGGCTGGAAAAGTTTTGAGGTTTTGGAAAAATAAATTGCAATGGGAAAGGAAGGGTTAAGCAGGTGAATAACTACTAAGGCAAGCAGGGATGTATTACAGGGAAAAGTAAAATTAATTCAGTAAGGTGCTGCCTTTATTCCATCATGGGTTTCATCTTACAGCTGTTGTCTTTTCACTCCCTCATTTTTTCAAAAGATCCGATTTCCATGTGAGAGCCCAGGGAGGGCACCTAAGCAATTAATTTCACATGGTAAAAGCACCTTCCTCTCAAGGTTGTAAAAGCAGAAATTAGTCATAACACCCTTCCAAGGCATCTTTCTCAGGCTGGAAGGAAGCAGGTGTTTAGTGTTACATTAATTTTAAACCCATAATTAGTGTAACTTGAGTCCTGGACCTCATCCACTTTAATTCATTGTATTCCTGCAAATGAGACTCCCCTGCTGATTTTATGTGAATGCAGCAGGCCAGGTCTTCAGCTACCCAAGCCTTTCCTTAGGATGTTTGGGGTGCAGGAAATGAGGTGTCAGGGAGGTTCCATATGGGTTTCTATATGGCTTCTGCAGCAAAGGTGTGGCTGACACAGGCTGTGCTCCGGCTGCTTGCTGCCATGAGAAGGATGTTGGTGGCCCACAGGTGATGGGTATAAGAGGCAGCTGCCTTTGGCTCCTCTTACTGCTCGATGCCTTCCAAGATATAAGATCATCAGAAGTTTCTTAATGAGTTTTTTGCTGCATGCCTTCTTTGTTCTCAATCCAATGGATCCCCTTTGGAGTGCTTACCATTGATGGAGGATTTTTCATTTCCCACTTGATCTTGTGCAGCTGTGCTGGTGGGGCTGCTCCTGCTGGAATGGGAGCTATAGCTGTTGGCAGGGAGGAGGCATTGCAAGCACCTTTTATTTTATCTAGTTTGGAGAAATAAAATACCAGGATGAGCACTGAATAAAGCAAGTTGGACAGCTATAAGAAGTGGCATAAGGGATTGCTTTTGTTTGTCTTCTTGGAAGCAAATTGATATCACTGTGAAGTACTTTACGTTGGAAGATAATAAGCCCACTGGCTCACCCTGGGGTGAGGTAGGGAAGAGGATGCAACCAAGCCATACCTTAACTAGCTGTTGATAACCACGGAGCTTTTGAAGCAACTGTTATTAAGCAAAGTGTGTTTTTCACCTTATGCATGTGTTTCCTCTGTGGAAAGCTGCGAGGAATTACAAAGGGTACTCTGGAGGAGCAGTACCTGTCCAGGTACTGGCTGTGGCGTTACGGCTCTGGCACTGTGGTACAAGATCACAGCTTAGTTGTGAAGCCAGTCAGTGTGGGTTAAACCTGCCTCTGGCTTTGCTAAGTTGAGGCTAAATATGAGCTACCTGATTTAACCCTTGTTTTGTACAGCTGATGCTTTGCAGAAAATATCTGGGACAGGAGCATAACTAGGGGAGAATTAGAGGACATATGGAGGAAAAAGAATTTGTGTTTTTCAGGCAGGATTTTAATTTATCTGAGCACTCAATTGACCAGAAAGAGAAAGAAATGCCATTGTGCCAAAACCGCTTGAGAGCTTGCCCTCCTTCCGGGAGAAAGCCGTAAGGTCAGAGTGAGGGGAAATGAAGACCTGGAGGAGTGTTTCGGAGGGAGATCTCCGAGCTGGAATCTGTCGGGTCATCTGCAGTCTGACACAGCATAGAAAGTGTGAAGTGCCTTGACTTAGTGGGTATTTACTGAGCTTGGTAGGATATCTGTTAGCCCTGTGTGAGCAATTAGTGCTGATTAGCAGTTCCCTCTGCTGGCTGAGCTAACGAAGTTATCCCTTCCGTTCTCCAGGAGTGCTTCTGCTGCTGCAAGGGTGCAGTTAGGTTCAGCAGTGTTGTATCTTCACTCGTGAACTAATGACATAAGGCAGTACCACAGAGGAGCTACACAACAAATAAAACCGTGATTCACTCTACTGCCATCGAACTCTTCTCTGGTAATAAAAAGAGCAGAGCAGCCACAGACTTTTTCTAGGAGTGATTCTGACAAGCATTTCTCTCAGAGCCATTGCTGATGTTATTTTGCATTCGTTTGGCTGTTGCATTATTTTGTAGAGTTTTTTGCTCTGTGTGTATGGTACATGCCGTGTGTTACATGGCTTTGAGCAACTACAAAAGTCTACTTATTTTTTAAAATAAAAATAGTGGGTTTTATACTCCATTTTTGAAACAAATAAAAATATTCCTATTTTTCTTCAAGGAACAATAGAGCAGAGCACTAATTCGACTTCTACATCTTTTAGACAAAATGGAGATGTGGTGACTTACCAATTATTAACAAGTTGCAATCTAGCTGATACAGGCCTCTAAAGGTTTATGTCACCCTGAAAGAAGAAATTAAGTCAGGTTCTCAGCATCTAAGCCATCTTCCCTTCTTCCTAAATGACTTTCTGATGTGGTTCCTCAGGGTAGGAGAGCTCATGGCAAAGCCAGTGTCTGCTCACAGACTTAAACAACATCAGCTGCAGTCACAGCTCAGTGATCCTATGAAAACAATTTTACAGACAGATGTGCTTTTGTTACTTTTCATCTACTTAATTTTTTTTTCATTTTTGCCCAAACATGGCCTGTGAACGAGAGGCCTCTGCTTCTCCTTATATTTTTGTCATTAATTTGCCAGGTGCTTTCAGGCACGTCTGCCCGCTTCTGCTCTCTGTGGAGGGGGTTGATGTTAAGTCACCTCTTGCAAAGTGCTTTAAAAATGAACATAAAGAAGGCTATGAAAGTGTTAAGTAGCTGTTTTCACTTGCAGGGCATCTGGTCCCAGCCTAGTGTCTTAGGCAGCCAAAGGCTTTCCACGAGGGGATTCCTGAGGGTTTCTGTGAAGATCCCACCTTGCCTTGCCACCAGCCCTCACCATCCAGTCAGGAGACAGGCCCACTGCCTTCCTCCTCCTGCCAGGGAAATCCTGTTTCTCTCTGCCCTGGCTGAAAGCTGAAATATGTGCTTCCCGTGCCGTGGCTCGAGCTCCTCAGGAAAACTTCAACTACCTCCAAATTAATAACTGAACGCAAGCATCCCAGCCTAAGACCAGGCTTACTGTGGGAACGGCTGGATGCTGGCAGAGAGATTGGCTGCCGCGGGAGGTGAGGACGGCCAAGCTAAACAGCCGCCGTCTGGTCCCATGTCCTCCTCCTCCTCCTTGTGAGCAGCAGCCCTTCCACTGTTCACTATGAGGCCGGGATTGGGGTATCCTGGTCATCGGCCCCGCTACCTATGAGGTGAGGGACTCCTTTCCACGCCTGGCTCTTCTAGGACTTAGGGATCTAACGTGTCCCAGAGATGCGGGATACTCAATGCACCTGGCTGCGTGTACTATAAACACTTTCACTTTCTTACTCGAGCCGTGGGAATTTGCATACAAAAAGCCCCATTAGGCCCCATCAAAGGATATTTAGATTGTTGGTGTCAAATAACCAGAAGCAGACAGTTTGGTTCTGAGTAGAACGTGTTTCCCACTTAAAAGTGAAACGGTATCATAGGAAGGTTTCCCTAACCTGTTAATAACAGTTTTACTGCTTTGCTTGCTGGGTCTTCACCACAGTGCTAAAATTGAATTTCTGTAATGACAGGAAGTTGAATTTTAGGAAAGTTATTAATGCTATTTTTTTCAGTGTTAAGTATTTTTACATAAGGTGTTGATCATTATTTATAGATGCATTGTTTTACCATTACCAATGAAATAAATTTGGTTTATACTACGAATAATATTAACCAACCAGACAATAATGGCAACAGAGCTTCAAACAGAATCACTTCTCTACAAGTCCTTATCCCCTCTGGGGTTCAAGATACTGGGTCCAATGAGGTAAAGACTAGGTCATAGTTAATTACTTTCAACTCCTGATTCACCAAAGCTCAGTCAAGGTTCAAGTCACCCCTTGTCTTATATGTTGGGCTGTTTGAACCACAAATCTGTAACCTTCACAGTTTAAATGGGCTAGGAGGCTTCATTGCAGGTGAGAAAAGCCCCCAAATGCAGAAGTCACAGGTACAAATATATTCCTGACATGCCTTGCCTCTCTAGCAAGTACCTTTGCTTTGCCTTAGTCACAGGGTAAATTCAGAAGTCCATGTGTGAAAACTCAGAAATATTGGTATGCAAATAGAGAAGTGTGACTAAATAGTCTCACTGCTCCCATTATTTCACATGGAAAGTGCCAGTATTGACAGCGCAAATGTGGCATGCTCTGTATGCCCTATGAAGGCATTTCAGCCCCTGACTCTGTGTTTGGGGTATATGGATGCATCAAATCTAAGGTAAGAGAAGAACTTTTCCTTAATTAACCAACATTTAAATTGGCTGCTCCTTGGGATTTCCTACTGAATTAATTCTTATGCTGTAAAAGGAATTTTCAGCTCTTCAGGATGAATGAGAGCTGCCTCTGAGATTATATCTGTCAGAAAAAAAAATACCCAAATGTACACAGGGAGGCTCTGCAGGAAATAAGCCGGGGAAGGCATCCTAGGAAAAGGGATTCAGCAGCAGCAGCAAAACAGAGGTGGCTTAGGAGCCCACAAAGTCTAGCTGAAAACTGCTGTGGGGTTTCTGGGATACTGGTAGGAGTAAGGGCCTCAGAGCAGTGTTCAGAGTGGTTCTGTCCCACGCTGGGGAATATAGATCTGGGCACATGAAGATGATCATGCCAGCAGGGTGAGGGAGGAAGGTTTGGGTCTGGAAACAGGAGATGAAGGAAAGAGTGGGCAGGTGGGGGGAGATGCTCAGCCGAGAAAGATGAGAGAAGGGATTCATAATAGGGTGCAGTAAGAAACGTGTTGGATTTCAGACAACGACACATGCTGTCAATAAACCTGTGTGTTTTAGAGAGAAACGGAATGAAAATTCATTTTGAAGACCCTAAAAAAGAATAAATCTTTTGGAGCAAAGCTGTATGTAATTTGGTTATAATCCACTGAATTGAGATATATTTCAACTTGACTGAAGACTCCCAAGAATGGCTCATGGAGGAAACCAGATCACTTCTGGCAGAGGGAAGAAAAACTGTCTGTTAGAACTAAGTTCTCTCAGCTGGCATGTTTATAGCCAGAGATCAATGAAAACCAGAGGATAAATAAAAGCAGATTTTGAAAATGAACCGATAGACATTCAGGCGCCAAAAATACATTTCTTTTTCTGTGTGTCTTAGTTTTCTTCACTGGAGAAAATCAGATTGAAACGTGTTTTATTGACAAGCGTATATCTTATTTGCACATTTGCAAGACTGATAAACAAGTGGCCCAGTGTCATGTAGGTCTCAGATTTGCTGCCCTTTCAGACCTATTCGTTTGTGGAGACTTGGATGTGGTCTGTCTTTCAAGGTGGGACACAGTGTTCTGCTTTAACAGGAAGCACGTGGCCCAGCTTTAACCACATAGCAGGATTTAGATGGGAATAAAATTACCAAGCAACATGCTGGTGATTTTATAAAAGCTTAACTGTATTTCCCCAGGGTGCTTTGGTATTTCTAAGGGAAAGAGAGAGTAAGCAGCATGTTTGTATTTAATAACAGAGATGCAGGGGTGAGAGCGTCCCACATAGGCATAGCTATATTGCTCCCAGGATCTTATGCAATGTAGAAACGTCTGTGATTAATGTCCTTGCACACATCTTCTCGTGTGCCTTTCTTTGCTTTAGATTCAAATGTACTGGAAGAGTTGAGCTTCTATCCAGTGTCTGCCCCACCTGACCTCTCTCCTCTGTGCTCTTTGCCCTCTGCTAAACAACACAGCATTTTGTTTCCATCCCCTGCAATATTATTGCCATATGTTGTCCGTCTTCCATGTCTCCAACTGCTCCCACTTGGGCTTCCTCCCTGAATTTGATTCTGGGCTCCTTTTTCCCTTCTTTCTGCCTTTTTCTGGGTCCATGCTCTGAGTAACACCATCCCTATCCCCACCAAAATGGACAGACCCTTGATGTGATCTTTCTATGACTCTGCACTGTCTCCACTTTCTGAACAGCTAAGAAAATAAACAACATCAGGTTTTCTCTGACACCACTTTTCTTGCTTTAATGGAGTTTACAGAAGGCGTGCACAGGGCTTTTATTAACTGGTTTCACTAGCAACCTTAAAGAACCCTGCTTTTCTATGGTGCTGATAAAAGAAAAGAAAAGGGCTAAGCCACCAGGGTGCTGAGACCAGGACATTGCACACAGATCAATATGATTTCATTGGTTCCATATATTTGCCCATTTATTGTCCACTCCATCTGGCCTTATATGTGTGCTGTGAGATCTCCGTCTTTTTGTTCTGGATTTGTGCTGAGTGCAATGAGATCCATACACTTGATTAAGATCCCAAAGGTTTTCTATAATAAAATATTTAAGAAGAGGAAGAGTAGTTGAAATCTATCCATTACCAAGAATTGTTATGGCTGGAGTAAGACTTTAATACAGAATTCAAACAGGGAAGTCTTTTATTTACAGATTATTCCTGTGCTTTTTTTACATAAACATGTGCTTTACAGTGAATTGTTTACAATCTAAGTATGTTTGAATCTCTGTTTCCTTTAGAGAAACAACAAAGCAAGAAAAAATATGACCAACATGAAAAGGTGGAAAGGTGTTTTTGTCATACACTGTATTTAAACTAAAGCCTGTATGATAGCTGCTATGCAGTACTCAAACATCCTGGCTGCAAGAGAGGTCAGCAGGCCTGTCCATCTATTGATCTTCCTTTATTTTTTTCTTTCTTCCTGGAGAACAGCACCACTAAAGTCCTTAGATATTAGTAGAAAGGTGTAATGCAGGGGAAAAATGAGGTTGGATGAAACAAAGGCTGGATTCAATGAAGTGTCATAATAGAAGTCATATTTTTTTCTGGTTAAAAGAAGGAATCTTATCAAGACTGTCTCTTTGATTTGCCCATACTATTTGAAGCAGACTCCTGGTATTTAGTGAGCTGCAGAACACAATGACAGCTATAATTTAGCTAATTGAAAGTGACAGGCAAGGATTCTTCCTCAAAGGCAGGAAAAACCCTACTCATTTCTCTTAATAATTGGTTGGTCAGTCTGGATCTTCTCATCAGTACAATCTGGTGAAGTACTTCTCCAGCCGGGTCATTGCCTGGGCCTTTTTCTGAAAGTGCATCCTGACCATGTGACAAAGTGTGCAGAGACCAGCGAGGCAGCAATGCCCTGACTGGCACTGCAACCCGGAGCTGTCTGGTGGAATTCTCTAAGGAGCAAGTGGTATTAGATGCCTTGGGAGGCAACAAGTCCCCACCAGCTTGTCAATTCTGTAAATCTGCACTGCCGAGTTTTTGTTACTTTCATTTCTTAGGGCAGCAGGATTAGAAATGGCCCATGTGGAAATGGCCCAGTCACACCATTATGTGCTTCCTTTATGCTTTTGTTGGGCAGTTTATTGTCATAGCTAGTAGAAAATCATCTCATCACTTTAATCCCACCACCTCTTCCTAGCCTACCTTCTTTCACTGCTTCCCCTCCGTACACACATTCATTAATAATTTCTTTATGTTCCCATCATCTACTCACTTTAATTTAAAACTAAGATTAAAATTTGGTCAAAGCAGCTTTCTTTTCCTTGCTTCCTCTTTCAGGCCATTATGTCAGCAAAGGAGGATTCTTATATTGCTGAGCTAAGTCAGAGTTGGTTACTGGTCTGAGTTGTGCTCAAGCCTTTGCAGTTTAAACCAGGTACTTAACATTGCTCAGCACCTCAGCCTTCTACCTGCAATGTGTAAAGAAACAAGCCCACCTGTTCTGAGCTTTACCATGCTGCTCTTGGGAACTTGCTGTAAGATCTTACGATGGAAGGTTTGCAGGGACATGAAATGCTTTTTTTTTCTGGGTGCTGCTACTGGATTAGTGCTGCATTTTTTGTAACCACTTATGTTTACCAGTCAGTAAATAGCGTAACAAACAGCAAAGAGGAGTGGCGAGAGCCATTTTGTTTTTACACTGTATGGTTTAAATGTGCATGAAAAGTAGTGATTTGGACTGAGCCACTTTGTGATAGCATCCCACCCCTCAGTCCTGTGTAATTTTTCACTCTTCATCTCTGTGGGATATATCCATTACTTCTACCCAATCGCTCAGTTAATTTATGCTTTACTCTGATACATACCCATGTCACTTCATCCTGACCACTTCTCCTACCAGCCCCTCACATAGGTGAGCATTCCTCTCAGTCCACTGCAGCACTACTGTGTCAAAGCAGTGCCTTCCCTGTCTGCTGACAGATGCAAATGGTCAGAGAATATGCAATAAAGTTAACTGTGTTAGTCCAAAGGAAATGGATGCCCTTAGGAATTCATAAGCATTAGTAACTTATCCAATTCAAGTAAATCTCTGTCTTGCAGGTATTACAGAACAGGATAGCTTACCTGTACATTAGCACATACATTCTTATGTGAATGTCTTCCAAAAGGAAGCCCAAATAAAAAGCACACTGTGTGTAACCTGGCTGCAGTCAATCAAGTATTGATTTCAAGAAAGCCCACACCTACACACTGTGCTATTATAAAGCTGTGTAGTTACAAATTCAGGAGGTTGTCCCACAGTGTCAGTGACACTTTACCAAGTCTGTGGCTTGATACCAAATAAAATATCTTCAGAGAATTAGCATAGGAAGAAGTTCTCGCCTCACCCCAACAAAAGTTAGGAATAAATAAGCTACCCCGTTCCTTCCCTTGAGACTGGGGAGATAAGCTTTTTTCCTCTCTCTCAATAACTTTAGAGACTAAAGAACCTCATGGAGGTAAATAGAAAGGGGAGCAGCAGAAAGCAACACTACAGAGAATAACTCTGGTTTTTTTTCTATTACTCCACCCAGCAGTACAAAGAGAAAAACTGTCTGACAATGTAGAAATTACCTAACCGAAAAAGTGTATCGATTGCCTTTCCTTCAGCCTTCAGGTAATATTTAGCATGCAAACACAGGTGCACACACCCCGCCTTCCCCCATCTCCTTCCTGGATTCAGAAGCCCTGCCAGGTCCCTTCAGTCTCCCCAAACTCCACAAAGAATGGCCATGAACTGTTGTGCTGAGCAGTCGCACTTCCTCCCAAATCTCTGCATGCACCAGACATCACAAATCTGACAGTGCTCTGTCCCATCAGACAGGAATGAAACAGTGTCCTATGATGCTACCACCGACATCTTCTCCAGCTCCAGCTCCTCTCAGCACTCCAGGGAGAGCCCTCGATGGGGGAAAAGTCAAAGTGCCTTGGGCTCAGCTACTGAGGGCATTGCTCATCTCTTCTGCTGGAATCCTGGATTGGCACCGGGGCCGTGTGCATCAGCTCAGCACCACCACCACACGTGGCCAGGTGCCCAAAGTGCTGACCAAAACTAGACATGCAAATTATTAAACCCACCACCGCTGCCACCAGAACACTGTACAAAAATTCTTGTTTTCAATATGACAAGTGACTGAAGTATCACCTCCCTTTCAAAATAAAAAGGATATTGAAAATAGGGATTGAATAGTTCAAGGCATGTGTAATAGGGGATGAGGCCTCTGCCAAATCAATTGCAAGTTTAAGTAAGCTCAGACATGATAGCTAATTACTATTACGTCTGGGATGTCTGTTTTGTGGTCTCTGCAAAATACCAAGTTTTGACCTTGCAGAGATTCCCAGTGTAGAACTAGCAATAGCTCTAAAGCAGCTACCACTGAACCAAGATTTCATTTTGGGCTTAGGAAACATCTTGGTTGTATTTCCATGACAGCTTAAGCTGGTCTAAGTCAGAGCTGGAACAAGCACAGGTCCAGCCAGGCACTTGCTTTGCCCTGACACAATGTTTGTCTCATGAGGAGAACAATTCAAAGAGCAAACCAGAAAATTAGCAGACACAAAACTGAAATTACCAAGTTGGGGAAAAATATAAAAATCCTGTAGCTTTCCCTCACTCAGCTGCCTGAACTAATTTGCAGTAGAGAGAGAAAAATGCAAGCAGCAGACACTGTTGTCCAGCAGCCTTACACAGCTGTGGTACGTGAACAAGTCAGACACAGGAGCAGAGCTCAGGCTTCTCTCCTGAGCACTGGAAATCACTGGCACCTTTTTTTGCTCTATGCTTTCTTCTTGACCCTATTTCACAGCCTTTCTATTTTGTCTCCCTCAGTGTGGCTGACATCTGGCTGTTTTGCATTTTTCTTTTTCCAGCTGTTCTCTGTAATTGCCTCCTGTAAGTGATGCGACCTGCTTTCCTGTCAGCTACTTTTCCCTTTGGTGAGGTCTGGAATTTGGAAGTTTGCTGCCTAAAAGGCAGCATTTACCACCAAAAATATACATATGCATTGTACCTATACAATAAACAGTATCTGAAATTGGCTAGTTTCATGGACTTTGCAGAAAGACAGGGGTTCTGATACATAAAATTATGATACAAAGATTGGTGCAGGGTCTGTTTATTTCAACTGTTCATATTTTACTAGCTGTTACTTGATGACACCTATGCTGGTCATCTTTATAGGATTCTTGGCACAGAAAGCCACATCTCTAAAAGCAAACAGTGCCCAATACTTATGCTGGGTGTATATGCAAGCTCTGCTTGAGATTATACTTCCTATGTTCCAAGTCTCACTTATACAACAGCAATTCTGCTCCCTTATAGAGACATAAATGGGCTCTTAAGAAGACATGAGTATAATCTGTAGCCAGCGTCAAGACATGAATTCCCTCCCACCATTTGGAGATGTGTTATCAAGCTGTATTAGGTTTCGAAACAATTTTTATGCAGCAGAACAAAATTGTGTCGAGGCATCTATTGCAAGACCTAAAAAAATTCCAGTGTGTGTTTCTGGTCGTGCCCCGGTCAGCAGTAAAAAGGTAATGCCGTAGTTTTCAGAGATCATCAAGAATTTAATCACAACCAATGCATACTCACAAATCATTTCAGCTTTGACAAGACAACATTTTTCAATGCAAATTCATTTTGTTGGATGTTCTTGTTGGTTCAAAACATCTTACTTCCACTTTAATATCCTTTTAAAACGGCCACAGTGCAGTAAAATGGATCTTCATGTCGAATGTCAACAGGGTTAGGCAATAGGTGTTAGGAATAATTCCTAACATAATGTCTTGCTTCTGCTATGTCCCTAATGACACAGTTTGAAAGAGGATTTATTGCAAATAATATCGTTTATAGAAAACAATACTTTTCAAGTCTGACATATTCACTAATTCACATTGAATTAAATGCAGGATAAATTTCAAAAGCTTTGCTTTATTCCTTCCTTTTTTTTTTTTTTTGTTTTGTTTTGTTTTGGGTTTTTTTGTTTGTTTGTTTTTGTTCAAGTCAAAAGTTCTGACTGCTCTGATAATATTTAAAAGGGCAGATACTGCTTAGGGATAAATCAGTCTACTTGAGTGCCTAAATTTGTTGTCTCACATTATCTCCTTGGCAAAGTTCCTGATCTGCAGGAGTTTTAATCTGCAATTAACTGCACACCGTGGACCAATTCTGCCAGCCTTCTCGGGCTAAAGCTGTGAGGTGGCCACAGGAGAGACCAGGCACTGGGAAGCAAACTATTAGGTATTGCCTTCTGAGTAACAGCTAACAGCCAACAAGAAAACCACTGCTATTCTGGTGATGCCAGGGTAAGCATGTGTTCCTCTGATAAGCTATCAAGGTTTTTCAACCTGCAGGTCTCCTTATTGCAAGCCAATGTTTTTGGCCAGGACAAAACAAGAGAACTGACAGTGCTAAAATGTGTACTGGATATATCCACCCTGGCAGTGGTGAGTGGTGCTGGGTCAGTGTTTGGCTAACCAGAGGCAATGAGGTGCAGCTGCATTTCTCACTTCTGTCATAATGCCCTCCTACTTTCCTGCCTGAGGAAATCTGCCTAAGTATTAGGTCTGTTTCACAGACAGGAGACAGGGAGGGTTGGTGCCACAGCCCGAAGCAGACTGTGCAACTCACCCCTTGCTTCCTTCAGAGCATGCAGGCTCCCCTGAGGCACTGCTTCACCCCTCACTGCCCCACCAGGCCTTTGCATTTTAGTTTAACTCAGACATTTTACAGGACTTCCAAGTAACCCTTCCCACTCCTCAGCACGATTCCAGTTCACATACTTTTCTTCGTTAATCTCTGTTCATCATTAAGGATCCCTTCATCTAGAAACTTTCTAATTTCCCCATTCATCAATTGCTTCAAGTTTCGTCCTCTCCAATTGCTCCCTTCAGCCATCACTTCTGAAGACAGAATTGCCAAAGAGATTGCATCCACTGGGAATGAATTCCTAAATGATGAGGCTTAACCATGTGTGTTTCAATTTCTATACCTTGAAAAAAGAATGCACTAATTTCCCACTGGTCTCCCAGGAGGTTAAGATCAAGTAAACAATGTTTGAAAAGCGTTTTGCAGATGGCAAAAGAAGTCCAAACATTTCCAGTGACCTAGTGAGAGGAAACATCTTGTTAAAGTGCATGTCTCAAATCAATTTCAAAAATTATTTTTTTCTCTTATGCTTACAAGCCTATTTAAAGGCAAAAGTAATGTTCAGGTTTTTTGGCACTTGCTGTTTGAAATTCATGTCTCGGTCATATTCTTTCAGCTTTTCTCTTGTGCTCATTACTCTGCTCTCTAACTGCTTAAAAAACATGAGCTCATAGGACAGTAGAATTTTTAAATTAGTCAGAATGTGATGTTCAGAGGAATTGAGGGATCTGGGAACTCCTTGGAATTCATTAGATGCCAGATTTAAACTATACATTCAAACTAAATTTTCGCATTTCAAAGATTATTTTTAAACATACTTAAACAGAGCGTTCAAGACTGAGGAAGGGCAATCCCCAGAGATTCTTTAAAACAGGAAATGTAGAGAAAGAAAGAATTAGGCAGAATTATGTTGCAACTGGCTTCTGACACTGATTAGTAATTAAACTGGTAAAAAATTAAACTCTTGAAATTATTTAAAATGCATGCACAGAGTATCCTTTCCCAAGGAACTGGAGTGCCTTTTTAAGGATCCTGCAAAAGGCTGCAATGGTAATTCATTTGATTTAACTGATTTTGCCACCTTTTCTCTGGGAGATGATAAAGCAGGTTTTAAAGGCAGATAAGAGTACACCATTGTGGACTGTGTGCTCACAACGTTTTCCAATTTGAGCCTTCTATCATCAGGGCTTTTTCATCTTCAGGCAAACTCAAAGCATTACAGATTGCAATTCTTTCAGTGTCTCAAAGTGCATCAGGCATATTAAAGATAGAGAAAGCAACGTGTCCCAAAGAGAGGATTTCTTAATTACTATTTTATTATGTATCTTATTACTCTCTAGAGACTTTGATCAATGCTTTGGCCACTGCACAAATACAGAGGAAGCCTCTGTCATGGCCAGGTGAGTTTATCACCAAAATTGAATGTGGAAGTATAGCATAGAAGAAAATGAAGTTCTTGAATGGGGGCTGGAGGCAAACACAGTAGTCCTTGAGGCAGTCTGATTTCTACACGTGATGTCTTCCCTTGCACCAGGCAATATTGGAACCTCTGCAGGAAAGACACTGAGCAACCTTGTTTGGTTAATGTTGCAAGAGCAGAAGGGATGGCTGGAACAGGAGGGACCATGAGATTTGGCACAAGTCACCGCAAGAAAGCATCATTTGGGCCAAGAACAGGTTTATTAGGGTAATGGATTTCAAAGCCCATCAAAAGACTTTTGAAGCTTATTGATATCCAATGGCAAGTATTTAAGAAAGAAGAGCAGTTGTGAATAAAATGGCCCAGAGAGAAGAAAACATGGGATAAATGGCAGAAAAATTATTGAAATTGCTCAAATGAGAAGAAGATCCTAAGAAGTTTTTTGACAGAAAAAATTTTTAATTTATTAATTAAATCCAGCCTATTGCCAATGATTCCTCAAGTAGGCTTTTTGTTCTTCAGAGCCTGCAATACTTCACAGATTTCTGTGAGAGAAAGGATACTCCTCTTTTAAACTCTGATTGCTCTTTCAATACATGCTAGAGAAAGTTAAGCATGACTAAACTATTATTTCAAGAGTTAGTAGATGATTGTGGATGATAATTATATCCTGTTGAAAATATCCCTTGAGGTAGGGATGGAATAGGGTAATTTGTGACCCTTCCCTTGTCTTCAATTACTAATGACAGCCAGAACTGGTGGGGAGAAAAAAAAAAAGAGTAAGGCTTTGGGCTTCAGCCACATGAAACACCTCTCTTTGCTAAACAAATCACAAGCATCACTTTTGCATTCAAGTTCAAGCTAAGCATGTGCTGGAGTGCCCTTGCTGAACCATAGTGGGAATGAGGAAAGCACCCACTCACCTCCTGAGTACGGAAGACACTCTGTATTCTCCATTTAGAAATTACTCTTCTTCCTTATGAAAAAGAAACACAGCTGAGCCTGGGCACTGCTGCCAAAACAGCCAAGCCACCCAAACCACCCAGCCAGGGGAGGGCCTTGTGGTGGGAGTCTGCGATGCCCCAGGGGGTGAGGCTGGAGCCTGGCTGAGCTGAGGGCACTGCACTGGTAACTCCGGGCGCCCAACTCAGTGCCCAGACATGCTTTAGATATTTTCTGTACCACAGCCCCCTACTTCAGCTTTACCCGGGATTTGAGATGTTGGCACTAAACAGCAAACCTGATGCCTTGGACCATTAAAAACCACCAAAGTGGGGCTATTAATTTCAGTGGGAACCAGAGCTTATGTAGGTTCATTTTTCTTCTTCTGTAGGAGGTATCCACTCAGCTATTCATTGAATTATTTCTTTTTTCCAGAGTAAATTTTGTCATGCTTTTCTTCATAGACCCCAGATTGTAAGACATCCTGCTTATATGCTATAGTCCTAATAAATGCAGACTTAAAGAGCTTCCATAAATGTCATTATTTTGAGGCAACCTACTCATTCTTCAGAAGTGGAAAGCCAGAAACACCTCCAGAACGAAACACCTACACATGGAGAGATCTCCAATTCCTTCTTTTATTCCCAAGATGTTGCCAAATGGAGAAATCCTGCTTTACAAGCAGGGATTCACAGCCAAACTGAATACTGGACACCCCCAAAGAGCAAATAGGAAAACTCTCAAGGACAATTGAACTATGGGCACCTCAAAATAAATAAATGTATTGTAGGAGAGAACATGAGGAAAATGAAAGTTGATTCTTTGATTTTTCTTATTTTCATGACCTGCTTTACCACAACTGAATGTCAGTGTGTAACACCTCCTCTGGTGAGCACTCCTGCACCGTTTTCAGGTTAATGCATGCAGTGGGTACAAACAAACAGCAACAGCATACTGAGCTGTGCTGAGGCTTGAGGATTTTTTAACAGTGATGTTGTGTCCCTGAGAAAAAGAAGTGGTGCGCAGCTGAAGACAAACAAGAAGTAGCAGACAACCACCTCACACCTCCAAGTAGCACTGAGCTGTGCAGCTGACGTGATCATTTATCCATCAGACCCAGTCTCTTCCATAGGCTCATAACATCAATTCCCACCCCAGGGGAAGATCTCTCCTTTTGCCCTTCAGCTGGGCTTCCTGGCAAAGACCTACTGGGTCCCAGCTCTGTCTAATTGCCTCTGGCAGATGCAGCTACAATTCCTCTTTTGAGGGCTTCAGTGGGACATAAGCCGTTTTTGGCATGAGGGGGTTCCCTATCTGCAGGTGAGATGCTAAGCAAGGTTTGAGCTACGTAGAAGACCACGCTCTGAGCACTGTTGGCGATGGCTTTGCACAGCGACGGCGAGAGCTGTGTGTCTAATTTGGGCAGCAGCAGATGGATCATTTAAGACAGAAAGAGACTGGCACTACCAGCAGAGCAAAGGGATAACGTGTTCTTTCTGCAGCACAAATCTCACAAGTGACTCATGACTCTTCTACAGCTCATGCTGGCATCCCTTGGTCTTTGTGACTGTAACTGCACACTTTAAAGGTCAGGATATAGTGCTTTCTCCCTGGTACCTTGGAATCCGTACAGGTGAGGGTTTTGCTCTGAAGAACCTCCAGTGCACATGGTGATTTCCATATGGTTTGATCAGCAGGTTGCTCTTCTCCTCCTTCTGGCCCAAGTATAGAGATTTTGAAATAATCTAGCCAATAAACCTCTCAGTTTGATTCCCGGGTGCTCGTTGCATACATAATTATCATGTACATGACTAATATCAGGCAGGCCTGGTGCCTGAGCCACACCCACATTCCTTCTGCGAGCCCTCATTTCAGAACAGATTTCAATTAACTTTCATCAGATGTTTAAGGTGGCCTAAGTCTTTTCTTCTTTGTGTAGGTGTTTATATTTCAGTGCTTTATACTTAAGGACGTATTACACTGCTAACTAGAACAGCGACTGGTTTGGGCATGCACTTAAATGGTCTTCTGTCTACTGGTCTTATTCAATGGTATTTCCTCTGAGAGAAAAGCCCTGGCATTAACTGAGCTGTGTGTGCAGGCTGCTCAAGTTCATGAGTTAGTGTGCCGTACCTAGTGAAAGCACACACTGGTAGTTCACTTGTAGCAACCTGGAATCACAGGCATTTCACCGCTGTCCTCGCTGAAACATTAGAAAGCCTGAAGCTGAATGGTGTCGAAAAGCCCATTGCTTTCTCCCCCAAAATGGAATTGTCATCTAGACTGGGTAGTAGCTTCCTGTGCAAATTTCAGTTCTGGGTACAGGGTACCCTGGTACTGCACAATTTATACCAGCCTTAAGTCAGGGGAGGTCGGATCAGTGCAGCCTGTGCTCAGTATGGTAAAATCCCACGGAGAATTTCAGTCAGTGCAAGGAAACCACTGGCCAGAAAGAACCCAAAGGATACGAATATACCAGTGTTTCTGCACATTTAACTTTCCTTCAATTCTCTTGATAACTTTACAAGGAGGAAAACAAACCAATACCAACAGCCAAGTGTTTCACAGGCTGGAACAATGCACTGAAGATGAAATAGGCCCCCTTATTTTAGCAGCTTAGTAATGTTTCCATCTTTCACAGGTTTCTGAGCTGGATCCAGCTGAAAATAGTAATAACTCACCTTTGACAGTTATGTAAAAGATAGACTGCGGCTTCAGTTCAGCTTCCCTTGAACGGAGAGCTGAAATTTGCAACCATGTTTCATAACAGTACCTTTATTAGCAAGCTTACCAAAGAGGCCTGGGATAGGTGACCTCTGCAAATGAATAACCAACAACTCTGACTTTAGAAATAGTCTTTCATAATGAAGCTGATCCTGGGAACACACCCTTTGCCTACACTGAACTTTTTTTTCAGTAACTTTAAATCCAAAATCATGTTTAAACCATTTAAACCGTGCTTAAAATTGTATGCTTATTCCTACACTGGATGCTAACATACTTAGGACTATGGGTCATCTTCTGCATTTATCTACCCATATTGAAAATAAAGTCCTAAATGTCTTTAATACGCATGTCTTCATTGCAGACATGCATATTAAAAGAAGTGCTTTTTAAAACATATCTTCAGTTTTCAAACATAAGCTTGCTCAACTCCTGCTGAAAAAGAGTTTCAAATAATAAAATATTCAAAATCCACCACAGCAGTAAGAATTAAAAAACAAGTAATAACAACCTATCAATTTGACAGGTTTTATTTTTAGTGAATATTGAGTTGTAACATTCTCAAGGCTTTTTCTTCCAGATCCCAGGGCTAAAAGGTAACTGCCTCCTATTTAACAAAAGGTAAGTTACATGAAAAATGCCAATTGTCATGAGATAAAGGACAAATCATGAGTCAGCAAAATAATTCCAGAGCTTTATCAAGGAACTTATCTTTTCTTCCAGGTTGTTTTCTTTTGTGTGACATTTGTCTGACATTGCCTGAAATTATTTCCTTACACTTTGGGAGTTTGGCTGGGAGATCTGACAATATTACTGACAGTGGATTAAACACATTTGCAAACTTTGTATAAAGAAGCAATTGATCATCCTACAGTCTGGGAAAGGAGAAGGAAGGGAATAAAGGCGGGGGGGGGGAGGAAGAAAGGAGATAAAGGAGGAAAGCAGGATAGGAAGATTTGTTTCCTTATTTATGTATCTTCTACCCTGTAGTACGGTCATCCATGCAAAAATCCTCACTGAGGATTTGTTACAGCCTTTGTTAAAAGTGAAAATACTTAGTAGCAGAGACAGTACCTGGGGAACAGTATCAACATAAAAAAAAATATCCTGATATATATGAAATATATACTACTCTACATGAAATATATATCTACATATGCTACAGTGTCCCTATCTGAATTTTAAATAGACCACAGATCAACTTCATTCCTGTTCTTACAAAACAATTTTATCAGATCCTTAGTAGCAGTAAAGGAACCAACAAACAGAGACTGTGAAACTGATTTTATATGTTGCTGAAAGAGAAGTCAATATTAAAAAACAAATGGATTCAAACAAACAAACAAACAAACAAACAAACAAACCCAAACAAAAAACCCCAGAAATTTATATCGATGGAGCTGAAGGTTGCTTTGTTGGTTCCTCCCTTGGCTTCAGCACTCAGTCCAGCGTCCCAGTGTTGTAATTTTTATTTTTCTTAATGGTTCCCCCCCTCATCTAAAAGCATTGCTGGGGAAGTTTTAGGCTTGCTGAACAAAATCCTGCAATGTCGATGATCTCTGAAAGAATTTAGTGAAGGAGGAGGTGTCACTCAAAAGACACATTGTGGCTGCATCTACCCAGTGTAGCAGCACACAAAGGACAGGAAACCACCTCTCCAGGGCTTGTGTGTCTCCTGGTGCTCTGCACAGCTCAGGCATCCAAGCAGTGATGGTCACAGCCATGTGGAAAAGCTGAGCCAGAAGGCTCACAGAAGGACCTGTCTGTAAGGACATTTCTAGACTGTGCACCCAGGAAGCTCCAGGACTTTGGTAAACAGCGGTTATGATGTACAGATGAAAAGAGAACAGGTGGGGAAGACTCAGAAACGCACTATTCCTTTTGCTGCAAATCCAGTAGTGGCAACCACGGCTCACTTGGACATGACTTCTTGCCCTTTGTCCTGGGGTGTCAGACCAGATCCCTGCTGTACTCTAAAGAAAGCCACTTCCCAAAGAAGTGTCTGCTCCTGAATCAGCAGTACCGTCCTGCTGTTCCTCTGCCTGCTCTGTGTTGCATCAGAGTTCATCTGGCTTTCAGCTCAGACAGATTACACACATACTTTTCCCTCTAAGGCTCTGTACAGTTGCTTACTCTAAGTCAGCATGACTGTGGGCCCAGGTCATCAAGGACCTATGCAAGCTATACACTTTTTTAAAGAAAACCAGGTTAGAAAACTTCCAGGGCACTTGCCCTAGGCAAGATAATTTTATAGTAGCTTTTCCCATTGTACTAGCTTGTCAGTGTTTGAGCACTTCCCCTTGTGTCCTCATTCCATTCACAGTCCGGAGTTTCACTTTCATTTCTCTTGGGCACTTAAGTTTCAGTTCTCTTTCAGCACTGCCCTCTCCCTTGCTGACACCTCCCTCAGCTACTGAATTACTTGTAAACCCACTTGGAATATCTTTGTCTTCTTTTTGCTTTCTCGTATCGTTCCTTTTACTTTTTTTTTCTTTCCTGACTTCACATCTTTCTCATCTGTTTTCTTCAAGTATCATAGTTTAAGCCATTAAGAAGGGCTAAGTTAATTAGGTTCTTAAGCTTATTTGTGAAACTAAGAATCAGCTTGGGAACTGCCACAAATAGGGACGGGCTTTCAGTGTTTTCTGGATGAGGAGAGTGTATGTTTAACCACTACCCTCGTGAATTTATGGTTTACCTTATCTTCGTGGATTTTTGAATGGACCAGCATACCTTCTCTTTCTGCCATGCCCTTCTGCTCATTCCCACAAAAATAAATTCGTTTTTCACACTCCATGGTGTTATCTGTTTGGAACTATGTCTCGTTTTATTTGAATCACAGATTGTTAAAGTAGGAAATGCTTTTTCTAACACTGTGATTCTGATCTTGCGAATTCTAGTCAGACTAAATATCTGTTCAGATTATTAAGCAGAAACCTCAAGTCTTATTTCTGTGCTTCCACAATTCCAGCTTGGCACATCCTCCAAGACAGTCACAGTAATTTTTCTTTGGGAAAAAATGTAACAATATGACGAGAATTGCTGTAATTCTAGAATTACTGCTTCATAATGACAACATAAGAAAATATTCTACTGTGGCATTATGATAGCTGCTTTGACTAAAGACTGCAGGGATCTGGAGTGATTCACAGGTCCAGCCCGGTCATAACCAGCAAACAGAATCAAATAAAAGAGGATAAAACAAGTTTATGAGACTTCATGACACTTTTCTTCACCCCCCTAGTCACGGGACCAGAAAAGAACCGTTGGCAGTCTGGGATGGAAGGGTAAGGTCTGACTACTTCCCGCTCCCCACTCCCCTTCTGAAGACTCGGTGAGGACAGTGACAGTGCTCCCATGATGCCAACGAATGAGGAGAGATGCACTGAGTCAGGGTCAAGACCATTTGTGTCACTAGAAGCAGACTGAGCGGCCACTAGGTACTTTTAAAACAAACATGAGCTACCTTCAAATTAGTAATTTAATTTTTAAAAATAAATGTTTGCTGTACATACATAAAAATGCAGGAAATGGTAGTCTGTAACCACCTCTCAAGACTGCTCTGTGGCAAATCTGAGTGATGCATACAAGACTATTATAATGTGCAAGGCAGTTTCTTAGTTGTTTGATAAAGCTCTTTATCGTAGCACCATCTGCTCCTGGACAAAGAGATAACGGGCAGTCAGCTCCGGCAGTTTATACTCTGTGGCTGTAAGCAGCTCAGGGATGCTGCTCTGCATAATTGTAATTAAAATTAATTTTATTCTTCACTGTGCTGTTAAGCAAGCCACAGGTTTGGTTCTCCTTTTAAATACACTTCCTTTATGTAACTGTGAAGGAATCAAAGTGAGGAGCACTGCAACTTTCTGACTACTCAAGAGCACTGCATAATCTTGTAATTGTAGGCTCTTAATCGTGGAACACAACAGTTGGGAACACAATTGGGGGAATGAGAGTGCAGCAAGCCTGCTATTTCCTAAGAGAATATCCCTAAGCCATTTTGCTGTACTATATTTTTTCTGCAATTTTTCCTTTATTTCTCTATTGTGAAAAAACAAAAAACAACTGTGTGGAAAGCCACGATACTGAAACAATTGTCATTTTAGAAAAGGAGACACCTTACAATAGCAGAAGTTTCAACTGCATTAGAACTTAGAAAATAAAAATTAGAAGGGCCTGTAGCAGCCATGTTTCCACACTCGGCATTGTTCCACCACCGGCACGGCAAAGCTCTGGGCCTGGGCCCGCTCCCGCCGGCTTTGGGCAAACCCACGTGGCTCTGCACACCGGAGCCCGCAGCCAACGCACGGCCTCATCTCAGGGAAATCTTTAACCCAGCGGATAGGGAGGCTCGCTCGGGCTGGACCCAGACGAACTACTCGCCGGTTCCCATCGGCGTGACCAGTGGAAGTCACCGGGCGAGCACGGGGCCTCCACCCGTGCCCAAAGCGGGCGCTCGTCCCTGCGTCGCGCGCTGGGCGGGCCGCGGGCGGGGCGGGGCCGTGCCGGCCGCGCGTGCCCGGGGCGCGCCGCGCGCGCAGCCCCGCGCACACCGCGCCGCCCCGCCTCGCGCCCCCCGGCCCCCGGCCGCGGGCGGGCGCGCGCGCTGACGCGGGCGGCGCCCATAGGCGGAGAGGCGCGCGCGCGCTCCGCCCGCCACCACCCCCCTCCCTTTCCCCTGCCCCCCGCCCCGCAGCTCCCCCGCCGGGAGCTCGGGCCTCAGCCGGTCCCGCCGCTGAGCCGGGCCAGGGCCGCGAGCGCTCCACCGCCGGCGCCTACCGGCTCTGCGCGGGCGCCGGGCACAGGCGGGCCGAGGGGGAACCGCCGCGGGAGCGCGCCGGGGAGAGGCGGAGACGGGGAACGGCCGCCGCTGCGAGCGAGCCCCGCCCCGCCCGCCCACTCCCCGCTCCCCGCCCGCCGGGACCGTTTCGGCCTCCTTTCGCCCCGTTCCGCGTGCGCGCGCGCCGCTCCCGCGCCGGCCGGGCCTCATGAGCAGCATGAGCGGCTCCGCCTGAGCGCCGCGCGCGCCGCCACCTTCCCGCTGCCGCCGGGTCCCGGCGGGCGTCGCGTCCCCCCCGCGCCGCCGCCGAGGATGCTGAAGATGAAGCTGCCCCTGAAGCAGACGAGCCACAAGGCAGCGGCGGCGGAAGATGCGACGACGGCGGGGTTGAAGGAGCCCGGCGGTGCCCTGGACTGTCACCTCCCGCTGCAGCAGCAGGTGCCCCGGGCCCGCGGGGGCGCCGCGGCGGCGGCGGGGAGGGGGTGTGGGCTGGAGAGGCCGAGCCGGCTGCACGGCCTGGGGCCGGGGCCTGGGCCCGGCCCGCCGCCCCCCCCAGCCTCGCTGGGCGCTCCGGGCGGCGGCGGTCCCGGCTCGGCGGCCGCCCGCACCGATAAGGAGACGGTGTACGAGTGGTTCGGGCTGGTTCTGGGCTCGGCGCAGCGCCTGGAGTTCATGGTGGGGCTGCTGGACCTGTGCAACCCGCTGGAGCTGCGATTCCTGGGCTCCTGCCTGGAGGACCTGGCCCGCAAGGACTACCACTGCCTCCGCGACTCGGAGGCCAAGGCCAACGGGCTCAGCGACCCCGGGCAGCTCGGCGACTTCCGCGACCCCGCCGTGCGCTCCAAGCTCATCGTCTACCTGGCCCTGCTGGGCTCCGAGAACCGCGAGGCCGCCGGCCGCCTGCACCGCCTCCTGCCCCAGGTGGACTCCATTCTGCAGAGCTGTCCGGCGGCGCGGCGGGCCCCGGCCGAGGAGGAGGAAGAGGAGGAAGATGAGGAGGGGGACGTGGTAGTGGTGATGGACGGGGCCGCGGAGAACGGGCAGGCCGGGCTCCCCGCCGCCCAGGGCCTGGGCTGCGGCGCGCAGGAGGAGCTGCTCCTGCTCTTCACCATGGCCTCACTGCACCCGGCCTTCTCCTTCCACCAGCGGGTCACCCTGCGGGAGCACCTGGAGCGGCTGCGGAGGGCCCTGTGCGGGGACCAGGAGGAGGAGGAGGGCTTCGGCCGCCACCCAGCCCAGGTAACGCCGCGTCCTGCGCTCTTCCTGCTGCGCCATCTCAGCGGGTGGTTTCGTCCTTCTTTCATCGCTCCCTCCCGTTTTCGTAGGAGCGGCTGCTTGCTTTCCCCGAATCCCCCCCATTGGGATGTGGTCCCTTCTCTCCTGCCCCTACCACGGCAGTGTCAGCCCCGGCCGCCCCCACAACCTTGCTGCAGAATGTCTACTACGAATTTATTGGTGGGGGGAAGGGCTGATTTTCCTAGCCTGCCATGCTTTCTGGAACGCTGTTTTTTTTTCTGGAACTCTGCCGTGCTGGAGTGCAGGGTGCACAATACTGAACTGGCTGCCTCGTATGCTGTAGGCCACTGTACCAAGCAGGAGTACGAGCAACAGCTTGACTAAACTTGTAAAAATAGAAATAATAATAATAATAAGAATGCTAGATAGAGACCAGATTGCCTAAGAGAGAATTCTCTAGGGGCTTCAAACCAATAGAACACGTTGAAATATTTTTTTTATACGGAGCCTGCTTCCTTGCCTCTTCTGAAAATGAGACACAGGCTTGAACTTGGCAGCAAGAATCAGGGCAGCAGTCGGGTCACCAGCTCTTAGGCTGATTCTCTGAAACACCAGGTTCAGTGTCGGGGAAGGGGTGGTAATGATTCCACTAAAAAAACCAAATGTCACAGCTGGAGCTTCTGTGCAGAGAAAAACTGATTTTTTTGGGTGGCTGTCAGGAAACAGCAAAGCTCATCCTGAAAGCAGATGTGCCACTTGTTGCTAGGATGTGGCTGTCACCAGGGATGAGGACTTGCAGTGAGTGACAACAGAAGCATTCTCCTGTGCAGTAGCTCTGTTTAAGCAGAGGTTTTTTCCCCCAGTGCCATTCACTGCTGCCCTCTTGATGAGCATTGGCTTTAAAAATTGCCCCATATTTATGCAACCAAGCCATCCTCATGGAGCTCTATAGTTTTTGGTCTATAGATGGCCTCTCATGCAAAGGGGATGGAAGGGCTGGAAGATGGGTGTTTATATATAGTACTGTTCCACTGAACCCGTGAGGTTTTCATGAGTTACTTGACAGAACAGGGTACAAAGCAGTAAGGGTTGGGGTTTTGGGATTTTGTTTCTAAGTCTGCTTGCAGTGCAATCCATTTCAGCCACTTGTAGAAAACTTCTGCATTGCCTGCCGTATGAAAGAAATAGCTCCTGTTTGCTAAAGAAGGGGTATGCTCTTGAGGAGTACTCAGAGGACACAGGAATCAATTTCTAAGCTTTCAGTTATATTAACTAAATGCTTATATAATTTAAAGGCCAAAACACATTTGGCATGTCATAAGCTAATGAGCAGATTTTATAGGACTGAAATCACAAATTAATTTGGAGCATGAGTCCAAAAAGTGTTTATTTTGGCCCATTGGCCTGCATCAAGTCTAGTTCTACCCCAGAATTAATTCGTAAAGTCCATCTTTCCGGGGGAAAGATTGAATTGCAGGAAGTGGTAAGACTGGACACTGTCCCTTCTGGGTTTAAAGTGCTAGTAACCGGAAATATACTTCCTGCCTGGAACTGGCACAGCGGTTGTAGCTGCTCAGTGTGTCCCACCAAATGCAGTTGGGAGAGCAGGCTCCCCGTGAACTATTGGAATTGAAGTCCGTTTTGTGCAGTGTTCTGGCTTCAGCATAAAAGCAATTGTCCAAGTTGTGGTGGTTTTGTTTACTCGGGGAACACTGAGAGACCCGAGTCAGCTTGGCTGAACATGCACATCACATACTCCGTAGTCGACACAGCAGTGAAACGGCAACGCTTCCGTAGGCTTTCCTCCCCCTCTCCCCTTTCTTGATGGCTAATTGTAAATACAGCAAAGCCTTTCTGGGAAATAATGGCTGACAGCGAACACAGTGGATTTCTGCTGAGTATTTTCAGTCATCGTTCCACGGGGACGGTGGGACCCTCGCAGATAAAACACTGGAGGGAGATGGAGCCAGTAACAGGATTAAAGACTTCTCTGGCTAAAGGCTGCCGTAGCACTACACTGAACTTGGTTTAAAATCCTGTCGGGTGTCCACAGGCCTTTGCTTCTCCTTTAATCTCTGAAATTTGAGTGCCTTCAGGGCTCTGCGTCTGTGACCTAGAACGGTTCATAAAGACTTCTCTGAAATTTTATTCGGCTGGGCTCCATCTCCGGGAATAACCCGCTCCGTGCTGGGCAGCCCAAGCAGCTCCACTCGGGAGCGGTGCTCCCCGTCCAGCCCGCGGCCGCACGGGGAGCGCTGGGGCAGGCTGTGCCCGGGAGCGGGACGGGGACTTTCTGCTCGCCCGTTAGACGGGCACAGCCGGGCGCGGCCAGGGCAGAAGGACCGGCGGGAGGGGGAGCGGGAGTGGGCACGGCGCCCCAACCACCGAGCACCGTCATGGCCGGGCAAAGGGGGTGACCCCTCTCTTTGCTCGCGGGGAGGACGGGTGTGTCACGGATCGCCGGCGCCCCGTGAGGGCACAGCGCCGCTGTCCCTCCGTGCTGCCTGGCGGGGGCGGAGAGCCGCTCCGGCAGGCCCCTGCGCGGATAGGGACGCGCGGACTGATGGTAGCCGCCGCTTCCCGCCCCGTCCAACATGGCGGCGCTGGCTCCCGGTCACGTGGCCTTGGGGCGGTGCCCATCCCGGCCCGTCCCGCCGGGAGGGGGCGGTGCCGCCGTTGCATAACGGGGCGGGCTCGGCCCCGCGCCCGTGGGAGCGACCCGCAGCCCCGCTCCCCGGGCGGCCGGCGGGACGGAGAGAGGGAGGAAGCGTCTGTGCGGGCACTGCGGCGTGCCCGTTCATCTGTGCGCTGAGGCTGCGAGCTCGGCGCTGGTGCTCCCGGCTTCTCACCATTCCGACGGTGGTCACTGAGCTGGTGTTCACGTGGGCCCTGAAATACCAATGTATTCTTACGGCTGGCAGCAGCGATGTGAAGTTAGCCTGCAAACGTGAGGGAGTTTAGAGCTGGAGTAGAATCAGGTGCTTTGTCGGTTCGGAATTCTTTAGAGCAAAGGACTGTGCTATTGCACGTGAAGTGTCTAACAAAATGGCTCGGTTTGAGGTTTCAAGGAGCTGTAACACCTAGCTTTGGTGAATGCCAAGGCTTGAGAGGTTCACCTGCAAAGAATTTGTGGATGATTTACTAGAACATAAAGTAAATTTTTTTCCCCATTATTTGGGTTATGTTTTCTGGTTAGGGACTGTGTTGTCTGATAAAACTCAGCTCACAGTAAAGTTGCTTCATGGCAAAGGGTTAGTAAGATTGTTGCTACTTTTACCCTCTTTTTCAATGATTTTGAAAACTATAACGTTACTTAGTGATACATTTTTAACAAATTCAGCTCAAAATGGAGGAATTCAAAATTGTGGGAGGTAGGACCGTTGGAGTGGGATGGGCAGAGCTAGGATCGCCTTACAGTTGACGAATTTTGTTTCCTAATGAAGTGTTCTGAATTAAGGTTTGGGAGTTTTTATACTTAAAGTAGAAACACTTGATACTATTTTCAAATTCTTAATTTAAGGTGTGGTTTATAACATCTTTTGGAAAAAAGTCATTGGTGCGTTAAGCTGCAGAATATCAACTTTGAATCTAAAGTGGAAGGATAAGAATAAAACAGCAGCACTCGCTGCTGAATAAAAGAAGCGTTAATGTGCAAAAATCCTGTTGATACCACTGTATATTGGTTTAAGTAACAACACATAGCTTAACTCTTACATTGATTATTTTTGTTTAATAAGTGCATCATTATCAAAGTGGTGTGACTTTATTGTTTATCTTTTTCCATCCCATCAGATGTCTGGGATCAAAATCCTGAAATACTGAAGGAACTCTGAATATCAACGAACATAATAAATGTGGCTTGCATTAGGCACTGGAACATTTAATCAGGCATACTTGACAGGAATAGAACCAAGGTTCTGTTGAAATAAGCAATCTCCTGGAGATAATGGTTTGTTGAATAGTATTATAATTAGCTGGCTGGAGGATTCTTCACAGAAAAAAGTCTCTACTTACAAACAAAGGGGAAGTTTCTATTTACAGAGTATTTTTCTTAGTACATTACTATTTACAGGATATTTTGTGTGCAAATCAGAAGAGAGCTTTTGTAATTGATCTTCAGTCACTTGCAGAAGAATAAGGTAGTAGAATTTAATTTTAGAATCTAGGAGCTCTGTCTGCAGTGCACTGTTTTTAGTGTCATAGTGTTGAGTACAAGGAAGAGTGTATCTTCAGAGTTGGGTTTAAATAAGAGACATAAAGATAAAAAATGTCATTTTACTCTTGGCAAAGATCTTTTAAATGGCGATGCACTCCAGGGAAATAAAAATGTTTTACAAGTTTTGCATACTGAGATGAAAAGTATTCCAGCTGCCTCAGAGAACCTAACAGCTTTGTCTCTGAATAGGAATTTTTCTGTCTCCAAAAAGGAGTTAAGAATTTCCAGAAACATTACTGGAAGTCTTCTGGAAAGGAAGTCATAGCTAGATAAAAGACAATGCTTAAAATGAATGAATTCTATCTAAATGTGCATGCTGGTGCTCCAGGAGATTGCAGAGTAAAAGCTTTCACTGCTTTAGGCTGTTTTAGGTGTTTAATTCTAAATATGAGGTGTTAGTACAAGTTCGTAGCCTTTCCCAGTCCCATTATACCAGAGTTAATTGGCCTCTCGCTGTTGTCCCTGACAGTTTTTTCTCCAGCATAGTAAATGAGTACTGAGGATGTTGAAAATACACCCCTGACTTCCTAATGCTTGTGCTTAGATTGCTGAAGTTGAGCTGTGGTCCAGTTTTCAGGGTTGCCCAATGCTGACTTATTTATAGGTAGCAGGATCTCACTGGGCTTTGAGTGCAGTGGACTTTTGGCTTTTTGAAAAGGGTGCAGACAGCAGCAGTAAGGCTGTGTCTGTGAAACCTCTGAAGTCTGTAGGATTCTGCATGCTTGAATGTGTCACCTTCTTTTTGCCATTATCAATCTCTAACCATAGTTGTCCTAGAAGATGCTACAGCTGATTCTTCATTACTGTAATTAAAACAAAATACCTACTTTTCCTTCAAGAGTTGGTGAATTTCTGTAGTATCCTTGAAGTCTAAAGATTTGTACTCTTGGAGACCAAAACTAGCTAGAAACTGCATTCCCTTGTGAGTTTCTTGCCTTTCCTAAGCCTCTTAATCTTGTCTTTTTGGGAGAAGAAAGTAAAAATACTTTGAATAACTAAAGAAAATTTAGTATCTTGGGAGGTGTCTAGGAGCAAGACTACCAGAAGACAGAGATTTTCTGGTTTTTGGAGATGATGTATATAAAAGAATACTTTCAAACTATGCTGGAGTTTAAGAATTGGACAAAATGACATATTGCCCTCTGATCGTAATTAAAGGTAGTAATGAAGGCATTGTCCCTTCTCAGTATTGACGGTACTTCAGTGAACTACTCTTCAGGTGCAAGTGTTTTTAAATCTTCCTGTCACTCTAGACTGTTATGACAATAATTTTTTGTATTAGTCTGAACTGCTACATTCAAGTAATTTTATTTTTATTCACTCAGTTGACAATAGCAGCAGTACTGAAGTTGCGCCACTGTTGAATGAGTAACCACATGGGGATACAGTAACACCTAAACTGGTGCTTGAGCTGGCTAGCTTCAAGTTCTCTACTTTGTTGTGGGCTAGCTAGCTTGGACTGAAACTGTGTTTCAGGTCCTGTTAGAAGCTTAGGTGGAGGTAAGACTTAGAGCACACTGTGTTTCTAGCAAGCACAAGGTGCATTGTTCCCTCAGCATTGTAAATCATAGGTGTAGCTGCCGTGTCTAGTACTTCAGATGTGATTGCCACAGGCTGAATTTGTTCATGTGATGTAAGAGGGTTGGTATGCCTTTTGTCTCAAAATTGTTATGATCTGGTAGTGCTGTAAGGTAGTTGGTATGTGATTGCTGAAGCTGTCACATGGTGTCATTTTCCTCCCGGAATCAGCTGATATTTTGTCAGGTTTCTGTCTCCATCATAGTGTTTTGTTGTTGCCTCTTATGGGCGAGCTCTTAACATAGTTTCACTGTACAAATGTGCTTTAAAGTACTTTTAGGCACCTGTGCATACTCTCTATGCAGTCCAGCTTACTAGATATGAGTTAATAGGGCAGTTGCACATAATCCATTTGAACCGTATCAGTAAAAGCCAGTCAGGCTTTTATTGCACATATTACGGGATTTTATGTCTGGTCACAGAACCATGAAGGGACTAAGGTTGGCTGTGACCTCTGGAGGTCATCTTGCTTAAGCAGGGACACCTACAGCTCATTCCCTAGGACCATGTCCACATGACTTTTGAGTGTCTTCGAGACTATAGACTCCACAGCCTCTCTGGGCAACCTGTACTCAGTCACCCCGACAATGAAAAAGTGTTTCCAGATGTCCAGAGGGAATCTCCTGTGTTTCAGTCTCTGCCTGGTTCCATCCTTTGCACCCTCCCTTCAGACGTGTATACACACACACACACAAACACACACACACACACACACACACACACACACACACACACACACATTTTTATACGTATCGGTATTTTTCTGCCAAGCTACTCTATAATCTGTTAGGTCCCAGAGGGTGTGGTGCCTGTAGTTATTCCTGCCCAGGCATAGGATTTTGCACTTTCCCATGGTGAACTTTCTGAGATTCCTGTCAGCCCATTTCTCCAGCTGTGGTTTTATGTGGAATAAGCACTATTGTTCTGGAGGTTGAGTCTACATGTTAAAAGATAAGTTAACATGGAAACATCTAAGTTGTTGGTTGGTTTGCCCAAAAGAGAGAATTTGGTACATCTTTGTGGTCCTAGATCCTGAGGCTGATTCTGCTCTAGCTTTGTAGAACAAAATCAGCTTCTCTGCATCTTAAAACAATTGGATAGTGCCTTTGCATAGTTCAAAGCTTGCAGATTGGAGCATGGCTTAGCAGCAGTGTTTGTTGGACATTTGTCTGCAGTCGTGATCTTGCATTTGCATAGCAGCTTGTTCAAGACTGTACTGGATTTTTTTGGTTAGGAGACAGTCTTGTATCAACAGTGGTCAGCATTAAACAGGTTTTGAAGCATTGCTGCTCTATATGATTGCATTTGTGAGTGTTAAATGCATATGCTGGATTTTTATTTTAATATGGCAACAATGTTCTATCACTGTATCCAAGCCACACCCCACAGTAGTGGGGTGCAGATACAGTTGCACAGAGTGTTGAGTAAGGCTTCATCTGCTGTTGTTGTCAGGAGAGGGTTCAGCATCACACAACAGGCAGTTTCACCCAGTCATTGCTTCTGGAGAGGTGATATTGAACCTTTATGCTACCATAGCTATGTAGTGGCACATCTGTGTATCACAGCTGTGAAGCAATGAGGATAGGAGCTTGCAAGGTTTGTTGTAAGCAAATCATGGCTTTGGTCTTGTAATTGGCACCACATCTGTTAATGATTATTCTGACATCACTCAATTTTCTTGAAGGTGCAGATGCTGATGCTGTACTTGATAACTCAAAATCATGAGTTAGACCGCTGTATTTGACAACTCAAAATCATGAGTTAGACCTTGAGTTTTTCCAAAATGCCTTCTTTCATCTGGCTTTGTTTGTCAGTTCCCACTTGTAGATGAATGAACAAGCTGTACCAGTTTACATCTGCACAGCCTACAAGCCTGAGTAGTGCTGTCCCTCATAGCACATTACTGTAGTCTTGCAGAAAAATAATATTTCATATTTGGGCATGTAGAACTAATCAAGCTGTCCAGCTGCTGCAAGTGTTTCCCTTGTTAGTGCTCATCAGAGCTGATGAATGAATAGTACTTTTATGAAAGTGCAATGCAAGCATCAGAAGACTTACGTGCATCAATTGCTTGCTTGTGATGATTAGTAGGCTATCCAGTAACAGATTTCACTACATATTGCCGAAGCAATGCCAGCATAAAATTGTTTGATCAGTTATCTACATTGATAGAAGGCAGAATTTGGACATCTGTCATGTGTCAGCTAGCTGAAATCTGCTCAGCTCACATGGCAATAGAGCAACATCCTTCTCGGCAGGATGGCTCTCCACTTCAAATATTTGGTGCTCGTTTTGCAGACAAGCACTCCTGGACCTTGGTACACAAACAGTCCTGGACTCCTCTTCAGGAGGCTGATTGGTAGAGTGGCATGGAATAGGCCCCAGAGGAAAGAGGGGCCCCAGAAAAGTGATTGATATTACAGGATCACCTCCTCTGAGCTCATTAGGGATGCATCCCAATGAAGAGGAAATCAGGCAAAAATACTAGGAGGCCTGTATGGATAAGTAAGTTGTTTCTGGACAAACTCAAACATGAAAAGGAAGCCTACGAAGGATGGAAGGCAGTGACAGATACCCTGTGAGAAATAGGGACAAGCTGTTTGAGCAGCTGGGTTAAGAAAGCTAAAGCCACAGTAGAACTAAATCTAGCCAGGGATGTCAGTGGCAACAACAAAATCTTCTGGAGGTACATTGGTGGTGAAAGGAAGACTCGAGAAACTGTGGGCCCTCTTCAAAAGCAAATGGCATATTTGGTCACTTGGGATATGGAGAAGGCTGAGATACTCAATAACTTTTTTTGCCTCGGTCTTCACTAAGCGCTCCAGCCCACACCATTGAAGTCACAGCAGCAAAGGCAGGATATGAGAGAATGAGGAGCCACCAACTGTAGGAGAACATGTTCAAGACAATGTAAGGAATGTGCAGGTGCTCAAGACACTGGGACCTAATGAGATGCATCTGTGGGTCCTGGGGGAACTGACAGTTGAAGTCTTAGCTTCTATCCTTCATATTTCAGAAGTCATGGCAGTCTAGTGAAGTTTTCACTGACCAGAAAAGGGGAAACATAGGCTCAATTTTAAAAAAAGAGAAATAAAGAAGGCCCAGGGAACTAGAAGTTGGTCAGTCTCATCTCTGCCTGGCAAGATCATGAAACAGATCTTCCTGGAAACCATGCTAAGACACATGGGCACATGGAAAATAAGTAGGCATTTGGTGGCAAATATGGCTTTGCTAAGAGCAGATCATGCCTGAAAAATTTGGTGGCCTTCTGCATCAGGATGGTAGTGTTGATAGATAAGGGAGGAGCGACTGATGTCATCTTCCTGGACTTGTGCAAAGCATTTGACACTGTCTCACGTGATGGCCTTATCTTTAAACCTGAGAGACATGGATTTGTCTGATGGACCACTTGGTGGATAAGGAAATTGGCTGGATGGTTGTACTTGACAAATTGTTTTCAAGGGCTCCCTGGTCCAAGCAGAGGCCTGTGACAACCCAAGTTTCTTGGTGTTGGTCCAGGGACCTGTGCTGTTCAACATCTTTGTCAGTGACATGGACAGTGGGATCTAGGGCACCCTCAGCAAGTTTGCCAGTGACAACAAGCTGTGTTTTGCAGCTGTCTCACTGGAGGGGAGGATCCACAGGGATCTTGACAGGCTTGAGAGAGGAAGATCTGTGAATCTCATGAAGTTGCACTAGGCCAAGTACAAGATCCTGCTGGTGGCTTGGGACAATCCCAAGCACAAGTACAGGCTTGGCAGAGAATGGATTCAGAGCAGCTCTGAGAAGATCTTGAGAGTGTGGTTTGATGAGAAGCTCAATGTGACCTGGCATTGTGTGCTTGCAGGCTAGAAATCCAACCACATCCTAGATATTAGGAAAACATTCTTTACTATGAGGGAGGTGAGGCACTGGAACAGGTTGTCTGGAGAAATTGTGGATACCTCATCCCAGGAGGTGTTCCAAGACCTGGGGCTCTGAGCAACCGTGTCTAGTGGAAGGTGTCGCTGCCCATGGCAGAGGGGTTGGAACTAGGTGATCTTAAAGGTCACTTCCAACCCAGAACATTCTCTGATTGTATGATACAATCCTTGGAAACGTCTCAAGTGATAAGGTTTTTTTAACATAGTACTTGCTTTCAATCATATGAGGACAGATCTGTTTCATGCAAAACTCTGGTCTAAGTTGTAAGGGCAGATCATTTTTAGGGTGTTTTCTTAGCTGGTTTTACTTTCAAGGAGAAATGTAGTTAATCCTCCAGCCCATCATGAAAATTTATGTGATTATCAAATAAATTATCTGGCAGCTGATTTGGGGCCACCCACATTGCCTGCTTCACTATATTTTAATCATTAGCAGCAGCACTGTGAGCTGCAGTGAAGTCTCACAGTGACAAAGGCTTCTGCAGGAGTTAACCTTATGCTCACGTGTGTCGTGTGAACATAGAATATGTTGTATTCATTGGCAGGAAAGGATGAACACTGCTAGTTCTGTACAGCATGACCTTCCTCAGCAGTGTACCAGGCTTTAAAGTACTTGTGTTCCTGGTGTGACTGGCACCAGGTAGCAGTACACGATGCCACTCTTAATATTCTTTTGGCCTAGACTGCCTAGACTTTGCAGTCACTTACACCCTAGAGTTGTCTGCTTTGACAGTGACACCTGTATTTCAGTTACTTGTGAGTTTGATGTAGAGCTGTCACAGCGGGTAACACCAAAAGTGAAGAGTTGTAATGCAGCTGTAAGACAGGATCTGGAGCCTTGCAGGCTGTAAGGTAAAGCTGTCACTGCTCTGGATTTCCCCGCAGTCTACCTCCTGCATTGCACTAGCTATTATGAAAGCCAGCAGTCACAGAATGCACACAGTGCATATTACTGGTTAGCTTTGGAGGTGAAGAATTCTTCAAGTGAATAAATTATGAATGTATTATAGTTATAATTATTTTATAATCATCGATATAATTATTTAAATAAGGTTTGAAAAATGTAATATTTTGCAGTTTAGAGAAGGTCTTCAAATGCAGTTGCAGTTTGCCTGTTATAGACTGCTGCCATGGATAGAAAAATAACCATTCTAGAATAATTCACTACAAAAGTACTTGAATGCTTTTACAAAGATGATGTATGTACTTTGTAAAAAGCAATTTTCTAGTATTAGAAGGTGTAGCAGCCATATTTAATGCTTCTTTGTCGTGAGCTGAACAGAATACTTTTTTGAAGTAAATCCTATTTCTATATATCTCCTAAAAACTGCTCACAGATTGATTTTTTTTAACTAGCAGTTATTTTTTTAGAATAGACTGTAATTTGTTTTCCATTAATCAAAACAAATACCCTGAATTTGAATGCAAAAGAAGGTCTGACTTCAAATTTGATTGTTTTTAGATCAGGAGTTAACACTTAACCAAACCAAAGTACTTCCACTTTTTCTGTCCACAGTTGTTATGAAATGTCTGCTGAAACAGTGGGTTTTTAAAGAGTTCTGGAAGTGGTTCTCTCCAGAGTATGTTTGTGTGTTGGCTTGTTTGTTTGTTTGTTTTTTAATAAACTAAACTTGAAAATGTGCTCAAGCTGTTAAAAATTGCAGTCTTATTGACATACAACTGTTTTCCTTTCTTACTCCATATCTGACATGGCACTCATAATTTATTAGATGTTCACTGAGATTGTTGGTTGGGGATTGGTGTGAGTTTTATCTTGAAGAAACAAAGCAGGTTTTGTATTTTAAATATGATGGCTTTGAAACCTGAAATTACCGATGCTCAGCTCAGAGCGCAAACCATACACTGAATATTTGATGAAACAGCTGAAATGTCCTGCAGTACAGTCTAAAGGCACTTGCTAGCTGTGCTGCTGTTTGTGTCACTGATCACAGTTGGGTTACCAGCATGCCCAGGGCAGGCTTGGTGCCTGGACACTTCCTGGGTCTGCATATACTGGATATACAGCTAGGAGTTGCCACAGTTTGTGCTTGTGCTGTAGATGAAGTAAAGCTGGTTTAGTAAGATGAAGCCAGCTGTAGCTGATATATCTGTCACATCTCAGGAAGCTTGTTGAAGAATTGACCAGGGATTCAGATGTCTTTTGCCATCTCTGTGCTTCCTCATTCTGGTCTTTCTCTTGTGACAGTCTTGGGAGTCCTCTTCAACAAATACAGTGACTAATCTTGGCTATTGATTTGTCTGATCACATTGTGCAAGTCCTTAAAAAAACACGACAAACCACATGTATTCTGGCACTTCTTATTACATTTCCTGCATTTAAATATAAAGAGTGGTCTCTAGAGATTTATATTTTTTCTCTACCCATCTACCAACAAGGTCTTTCAGTGTTCTTCACCCTGAATGAAAAAATCTAGTTTTCATGCCAATTTCTCAGTATTTATGATGCATTCAGTTTTCCTAAACTTGCTATTTAATCAGCTCAAATGTTATACTACTTGTTACAGATAAACAAAGGTGCTTTACTTAAAACAAATTAATCCAAAAACTTGATACTAACTTCCTGTATTTCCTAGTTCTTCATGGATGTACCTTTTTAAGGCAATGTGTTGTTTCTTGAACATGGAATTAAGCAGCTGCATTTAATGTCACTGGGTGTTTAAAATATTCCTGATTTATAGCTTGGTTGATCAGTTTGTTTGTTTGCTTTCTTTTGTTTTAGCAAGACCTGGTCATTGAAGAATGTGTAAATTGATACATTAATGTTTCATCTTAATTTAGAAAAACTTGTATGGGCTCTTGTTACTCTAGGGAAACCACTTGTGGTCCATGCTCTTCTAATACTTTTTTCTTATTTATCACTTTTAGCCTAGAGTCTTCTCTTGCTTATATGTCCATGTTATCTATCTCCTATGATTTCTTGTTGTGCCCCTTCTTGTGCCCTGCATTAAACCAGTAATACGTTTGGTATATAATTTTGAAGTCTACATGTAAATTTGGGGGGAGATGAGCTTTCGGTCTGCCCTTTTCTCTATGAAAGTGAGGGTGTTGGTGCCAGCTGCTTGTGTTCTGAATGTTTAGTTGGTAAGAGATGCATGGATTTAGTTGGTTAGAGCTGCATGGACCACATGGACCACATGTCCTCATAGGCTGTCCTGATTGCCTGTATAGAAGAGATGGCAGGCTGAAGGTACAGGGCATGCATATAATTGAGGAGAATATATTTAGAATGTAGTGAGTAGATGACTTGACACATTAGTACTTGAGAGAGTTCATACAAATAGTAAATTATAACTGAAGTTCTGAGCTTAATGGTCTTGAATTGTCCAGCTTGAGAGACACTTCCCTACCCTATTCTATTTTTAAAATAAGGTGAGTGAAACATTGGAGGTTATAGGTGACATTTGACAAACACATAAAGTAAGAACCGAAATGGCTAGTGACCACTTTTTTGCCACTGACAAAAGCTTCAGGTTTTTTTCCTGTGGAATAACAGATAAAGGGTTTGTGGACTTTTTTGTAATACTTGCTGTTTAGAACAAGCTTAAGTAACAGACCTTCTACTAAGACATTTCTTTTTTTGTCTTTCTCAATTTAGAATGACTTTTCCCATGGTGACTGCATGTCAAGTAATGAGACCAGTTTGCTAGAACGAGCCACAGCACCTCATGATGGACTCCCGATGGCTTCCCATAGACCTCAGCGAGAAGGTATGTTGTCTGAGCTTCTTTTTGAGGAAGGCTGTAAGGGTATACCTGAACATTAAACTCTACTTGGAGCTGTAGACCTCTTGTATCTCTCTTCCTATTCATCTGAACAAGAAGCTGCAATGGTTGGTAAGTAAAATAATTTCTCTGCTGCCTACTTGGTCTTTTCTTTATTATAACAAGTTGCCATTTGTGTTAGCTTCTAACTGCTAGTAAATGCATGCATGAAAATTAGCTGCAAATGGGCTTCCCACTGAAAAAAGGGGTAGGATTTGGAAGAAAACGAGCATTTAATGCAATTGTATTAACAGTATTCAGTTTTTTTAAGCAAAACTAAGCACAAAAATACTGGGAAGCAATCAATAGATTTTGCAGCTTGATTCAGTTGTATTTGATGAAGTTAAAAAAAACAACATATAAAAGCACATATTAGCAGGTTTCATAGAAATGGCAGTTTGGAGAAGTGGAAGGCTTCATAGAAGTCAGTGTTTTGGCTCTGTTGGGGAGAATAAGAACAAGGCTTCTGAGCATAAACAAAACTCTGATACGCAATTGCCAGCACAATTTCTCCTCTTTAAAGAAATGAGCATTATTGAAAGCAGATTTATTCTCACCCTTTATTCTTCAAGAGGATTAGCAAGTCACTTGTCCACTCAAAATTAGTCAACAGATAGTCTGCAGATAGCGAGGAGCCAGCAATATGGAAAAATGGTTGCTGTTCATTTTGTTCTCATAAACGTCCTTTTGTTTCTAGTGTGGACACTTAACTGCACTTTGAAGGCAGGCAATTTGAGAGTTTTTGACTTCTTGGGGAAAAAAAACCACAGAGATTATGGCAGATTACAGACAGCAAACCTGTTTCAAATCCTTTTATGGAGTTCAAAGTGTTTGTATTCATGAATTAGAAACCTAAAATGGAGAATCTCTTTAGTTACACTCTCAAATTAAGTAACAAAAGCATATAAAAGTTGAATAATTTAATCTAGCAAAGAGCTTAAATATTTTTCCGCATTTTATTATCACAGTGAGAAACCACATTGAAGGATCAGAATAACCTTTTGATATTTGCTACACAGTTATGTGGTACAGACTCCCTGCTACAGAAATCGCCTTACTGGGTTAGAAATACCACTGATAGTAAAACCTGGATTATATTCTCAGCTGTGATGAATATGAATTTTTAAAATCTTGACTTAGAATGGAAACAGTGTCATGTATACATGCATTGCTTAATCATCCTGGATGCATGTGCTGTATTCAGAATAGATGTAGAGATGTAACACATCTCATTGACTTGTGTATTCAAACTTTTCTTCTGGTCTAGCCATTTAGAATATTTAAAACGTTATAGTGGAGGCAGAATTATAAAGGAGTCTGTTGAAACTGTAGAACTAAAGCTGTGCAGCAAGAACAGTGTAATTACCTGTTGTATCATGTGTTACAATGAAGCATGCAGCAGAAAGAAGTTAAGGAAGTTCAAAGTACTCCATTGTGAAATAAACTTTTTTTGTACCTGAAGACAAATTTTTAGCATTGAGAACACTCACTAGTTTAAAATAAGCACAATCTCATTAGGGAAAAAAAGCTTGTCTGTGAATGTTAATCGTCTTAGTTTCCTAATTGTGTATGCTAAATGTATGCATGTAGTGGAATGCAATTTAAACCACTATTCTCAGTTGCAGTCATGGGAATCAACTTTTTATTAACTTATGAATATGAATTCCAGTATCAATTTGAATGTTAGCTATTAAGAAATTTTACTGCACCAAACTTTTGTTGTGCCATGCTCCTTCTAACAGCACTTTAATCTATACTAGACAGGTAGAAATTAAGATCATTAAACAGTCGTCTTTTCATAAAATACTGACATTGTCTGGCATCCTTAGCTCATCTCAGATTTCTTTCCTTTGCAATAATACATCTTCATTACCTGGTAAAAATGAAGTGCTTGTCTATCTTCCTAATTCCCAGCTAGAGATTTACAGCCGGTGTACACCAGCACACTCAGTATTTGTCTCTCTACTAAGAATATTGGAAGCTGTAGCACTATCACTAGGCTTATTTGCTGGCTTATTGTTCCTTAGTGGAAATTGGAAAAGGGCATGTTTGATGGGGATGAGACTTGAATTGTAACTGTAACAAAAATAATTTAAAAACATTTATGTTATATTAGATGGTAATTAGCTAATATCCATTAATAAGTTTTGTAACATATAATTGGAGGAGGTTTATTTTTTTTTTTTTTTTAGAAAAAAATACTGTTGTTATGAGTAGTTCCCAGTATATCCCATGTAAACATGTGGTTAAAAATTGAAAGGAAAACATTAACTGTTAACACCACCCACCTCCTTCTGAATAAAGAAAGAGCTTCTAAAGCATTGAAAGGAAGCATTGATGATGTAGGGTGGGTCGAGCTTCTTTTAAACTTTTTTTTTTACATGTAAAGATGCGTTCACGTTTTCTCTGGAATAAAATTCTGTTGAATTTTTAGGCCATCATAGCTGCAAAAGTGAAAATCTCATCTTAGCTACATAAGGTTTTTTATATGGAGTATTACCTGAACAATGCTGTGTGCCCTCAAGAAAATCTCCAGTTCCTGAAAGCCATATGGAACTGCTGTTTGCCAGGTCACAGCCAGAACTCTCCTATTGATGCATACAGTAGGTTGTGGGGAAGAAATGTTAAAGTAGCAAGTACTTGCAGTGCCTTTCTTCCTTCTGAGTTCAGTTCAATGACACTCTTTACAGTACAATTGTTTATTTTTTTGCTGCTTCTCTTTGTTTGCTGTTTGCTGACACTCATTTCTGTCTCCTTCAGCCCTTCCCTAACTATTTTTTTTCACCTAAGTACCCTTCAGATATGTGGTTATTTGGCCTTAGTTTCCCCTCATTTACTCCTTGATGTTTCTGACACCTTGGTGGTAGAAGACACTGTCTAGTTGTTATCAGCACTTGTTACTTCTTGGAGTAAAGATACGATTTAACTTCCTTTTATTGTCTTTTCACTTATAGTGGTTATATTGTTGTTGTTATGTGACATTTGGTCCAAATAAGCTCTTGGGTAATGCACAGATTCCCATAATGTGCACTGAAGAGGTTGTCATTTGGCCAGAGAAATACTTGGCAATAGCGAGATTCTACCTACTTCTGACAGTTTGTTGCAATAAAACATCTCCTAAGAAAGAGTGGTGCTTTGTGCATCAGGATTTAGCCTACAGGCATGCTCAGAGTGCCTGGGAAAGTAGGGAATGGTTTGCAAACTGTCAGTTTTGGAGTGCACAATAAGGTGTTTTTCTTTCAGCTGTACACATTGAGAAGATAACCCTGAAAGACGTATCAAGAAAAAGGGCTGACAAACATTTGGAGTACACATTCAAAGTAAGCAAATAACCTCCAGAATGTTAAAAGTATTGTCTATGTACTGCAAATACATACAACTCGTTTCAAAAACCTGCACAGGAGACAATTTTGAGATTCTTTGGATTATCCTATAATTCTTTTGAATTATGTGTGCAAAGCAGGTGTTTCATGTAATTGTGGGCATAAAGTATGAGGGCATAAGGTGGGAAGGTGTAAAACATCAGCCACAGCTGGGTGTGTGACATCATTTTAGGAAAATTGGCTTTTGCTAATTCATAAGAATTCTAAAACTGGTCAGTTGTTTGCTCAAGTGGCACAGGAGCACAGTTGTTGTGTCTGCAGCAGAATGCTTGGAGTCATATGGTTATCTTGGATCTTGTTTCTCAGTGTTTACCATATGAGGGTGGATCCTGTGCTTTTTGAGAAAACTGGAGGTTGGTTCCTTTGTTTTGGACTTTGTTTCTTAAGGCAAAACAAGCTGGAAGATGGCCACAAACTGGAAGGTCTGCCTAGTATAGTCTTCATCTATAGTAGTTGTAGTAACTAAGGGCAGCATGTATTAAATAATAGTTGCTAAGGCTGTTGGTGGTGATGTTCTAATTGAATCAAAGTAGTAATTTTCTTAGCAAGGGCTGACTAACACTCTGAGTCATTGTGCCAATTGATGTGAATCTGGTAGTATACCAAATTTGAAGATAAAGTTAAATGTTCCCCTTTTTCACCCAAAAAAAGAATGGTTTACATCAAGTGTTCTAACTGGTCATTTAACATGGGTTACAGGAGGTCTTTGAAGAAGCAAACTTAAAAAAAATAATTTTGAGCTGAAAGTTGATGTGTTGATCCCAGAGTTTGGTATTGTATTCTGTGATATTGTATTCTCTAAATGGATGCACACTTTTGTTGAGGACAGTAGTATGTGGAATGTAGCCTTCAAAGTCTTTAAGGTTAACCTGGCCAAATATTTCAACCACTTCATAGGGTTTTGGGTTTTTTTCCAAATAGTCTGTAAAGTTAGTACAAAGTAAAATGCAGTAGGAGATGGGAAAAGTTTGTACAGAATGCCTATATGGATTGTCAATATTTAAAGTAAAAAAACTATTCTAAAGATTCAGCATGTAGACAGATTTGACAGTAGTTTTGAATTTCTTTGTTAAAGGGAGAATACAGAGATATTCTGGCAAGTACTTCAGTAATCTTGAAACTCCACCTCAGTTCTTTTAGGAAAGAGTTTCCTTTCCTTATCTGTGCAGGTATATACTGTGCTCTTCACTGTAGATAATTTTGTGCTTGCCCAGACACTGCTTTATTAAGGTTGTAACAGCAATTGCAGTCATGGCTTCCCAGCTGAAGGCACCGAGGGTAGTTGGCATTTCTGGGGACTAAGCTGAAGGCAGTTGGTGATCGACATTATCAACCCTTGAGAGTAAATGAATGTTTATAATTGTCATGTCCACTCCCATTACCCTGAATTTTCCCATGTAAATAATTGGAATCTTTGGCCCAGAAGTAGGCTTAAAGCTGGGCAGCACTTACCTAACCAAGCTTACTTATTTTTTACTCAAAACATGCATGTGAAGGTGCTGTTTTACTACTTGCATGTCATGTGAGAACAATAAGCTTCTGAAATTTTATACAGGCATATGACAAAATGTTGTCTGGTTCCCGAGTACCTTCTTTAGTAATTTGCAGTACTTTTTATGACTTGTAGCCTAAAACAGCTTCTATGTGACTGTGTAAGATTTGAGTCTGAGGCAGATAAAATTATTTTATGGGTAATACAAACAGGGGTAGTTTTTTTTGTTTCATTTTGACTCCTGGTAATGATGAGAGTTCAATCCGATATATCTGACCTACAGTCCTTTTCTCTGGTACCTGTATTTTGTGGTTAATTATTTCTGTTTGATACAAATCCCATAATTACAGAGCCTTCTGCTTGGCTTCTTTCTGAGTCAGTAATCTTCAGGGACTTCATTGTATTTCCTTGAATATGTCCATGCTCCCTTTAGCCACAAATAACATGAAGGTGATCCTAAAATACACACTCAGAATTAGTATGTCTTTGAAAAAGTACAGCCTTATCCCTGCTTTGCCTGGTGTTTGCTTAATTGTGAGTGTTAACTCTGAGATTGCCAAATTTATGGAATTGTTCTGACAAGCTAATTGCTATGAAATTTGGAAAAAGAAAAATTCCTCATTCTTTTTTCCTTCATTCTAGGTTACCTGGTCCGATTTTTCAGTAACATGTGTAACAAAAACACATCAGGAGCTTCAGGAATTCCTGCTAAAAGTATGTATACAGATACGAAAGTAGTGTTTACAGATCAGGTTTATAACTTCAGAAATAGTCTAAGAGAGCTGCAATTTCGGGGATGAAATGATATAAATAAAAGCATGCTAGCAGATTTTTGTACTTCACAATTGTATTAACCATTTAATAATGTATCTTGGAATGAAGGATCTTGACAGAAAAAGTAGCCCTGCAGAATGTTTGGGGAGTTTTCCAGGAGGCAATTGTCTCATCCAAAATGGTGCTTAGAGTTTTAATTGAACTACCAGATGAGTTTTTAATATTCCCCACAGAGCTCATATATAGGTACAACCACTGGTTGTTTGCTTGTGTTCCTGTTAGAAAGACATTAAAGAATATATTTTTTTATGTTTAATTAGTGAGACACAGCCATAATAGTTTTTAATCTAACTGTTGTGTTCTTCAGTAGAACAAAGGCAGGCCAATTCATCATCACAAGGAGTTCAACTTGAGGAAAGTCTAGCAACTGTATATGCATGTGTGTTTGTGTTTAAAAAACTAAAAGTTCTCTCAGTTGTTTTCCCCCCACACCAAGCAGAGAATACATTTCTGTGCTTAGGTCATGTGCAGACCCCATCAGTGTGATGACCTTGAACTGTGTGTTCATTGCCAGTGTCTAATATTTTGGGTTCCACCTATTCGGGGAAATTATTCTATATTTAAACTCTTCAGGGCAGTAATGAGACATTACTGTTTTGGATATGTTTTGATGGCATCTGGTGTTCTTAACTGCAGTGTTAATTGTGAGCGGAAAGCCAGTCACTGTACAAAGGTCGTTGTCTTGGTCGCTGTTTAAATTATCAACATTGTTTTCCGGTATTCCAAAAATGATGCAGTGAATATTCACAACTGCTTTAATCTGGCTGAATATCTGGTTCTAAGAGTTCTCAAAGCTTGATTTGTGAGGATTTGAATTATGGATGGCATGTCTGGTTGCAAGAGGGTTATCCCACAGCGTGGTACATGCATCTGCAGCTGAAAAGAACCCTAAAAATAGCATTTCATACCGGGTCCTGTGCAGCTCTGGGATGAGCATTCATATGCATGCCACCTGTTTTCTCACTTGTGTAAGACAAACAGCAATGTCTGTAATGGACCTCCTAGAACCTACTTGCTTCCTGGAGGAGCCAGGAAAACAGACATGATCCAGAGTGTTGAAGGATTGTGCTGTTTGTCTGATGTAGAGTGTTCCAAGTGCTGTCTTGACTGCTCAAGCAGTGCCTAGGAGATGGCAGAACAAGAGGAAGACAACCACAAGCTGCTATGAGCTTCCTGAGGTGTTCTGTGGAAAATGTGCACAGCTGAAAAATATATTTGGTTTGTGTTGGTTTGGTAGGCGTAAGTATAGAAGTAAGAGAGAATTGTTAAATAAATCAGGATAGAACTCACCTTGCTTTATAAAACATAAAGTATAAATGTCCACTTTACATGCCCTTGCATTTTGGCTTTTTGTTGTTCTTGTTCCAATCTACATGACATTGTTAAATGCTCAGTTTCCTTGGGACAGAAAAGAATGGTCAAAATATTTGATAGAATATTTCCAATGCTGCATGTGATAGAAATAAGATAATGGTAAAAATTGTTTCAGAATAGAAGCATTGGTGGGAAAACTAAGGTAGTAAATGGCATAAATTGGATGCTTTGTATTGAAGACTGGCTTCTTTTAGGTGATAAGCATGAAAAATTCTTTGCAAATAGGCAACTACCCACGTATGTGGAAGAACTAATAAGCTTGTAAGTAACAAAGCTATCCCATTACCTTAAGCTAAGAACCTAATCTTGGGTTTGTGTAACTGAATCTTTAACTACAGAAGGAAATGCATTCCTTTTAATGGAAGTTTTAAAGACCAGAAGTTAACTGTTTCCAGAGACAAATCTGCATACAAAATACTAGGATATGAGATTTGCTCATTCCCACACTTCTGCAGTAACTTTCTGGTACCTTTTGGCTAACACTGACTAATTCTTCAGAGTTCCTCATATTAAAGCAAAAGGGTCTGTTAAGAACAGCTGCTTTCAGCCCTTAATGGTTTTCTGTCTAAGACATTTCAGGTACTATAGCACTGTACTAACAATACTAACAGCACCTGTCTGTCTGGATTCCAGTAGTTCCTCTTATGTATGTTACGAAGCAATTATCTGCATCAGACACAGCATCCCTCTGTTAGTAGCACTTAATTCAGTGAAAGGATTACTGAGTCCTGGGCTGTTGTTCCAGTAGCAGGATGCAATATCTAGGTGGCACTCTGGGTCAGGTGTATTTTAGATATACAGGAGGAAGATGCTGCTCTAGTGTAAATTAATTAGTGCTGTTGATCATAACTGGTGGCAGATGTTAACCATATTAACAATAGCTTTGGACTTTAGTTTAAAAAAAAGCATTTTTCTGTGGCAGTTTACTCTTAATTGCCCCATGTTAAAATAATTTTTTTAAATGTAGATGAAAAAATTTGATCAGCTTTGATGTACTTAAGTACAATATTTGGAAGTTGTCAAGGTGAAAAAAGATTTGCTCTGGGGAATATTCTTTATTTAAAACGGACATACTATTTAGTAGCAAGAATTTTACCTTCTCAACTAGAGCATCAGAAGACCTCAGTTTTTAGTATTGACATTCAAAAGTTATAATGAATTTTGATAAGAAGTTTCAGTGTTAATAGCAACTGGGGAGGGACTTGCTATTGATTAATCTGTGTTGCCTGCTGAAGTCTAGTATATTAAATAACTGAAATGGTTTCCTTTCTACTCCTGTTGTTTAAAATAGTTTAATCTTGCTAAGTGTTGATAGTAAGTCCAGTGCATTCAGTCATGCCTGGTTATTTTTTTCATGTTATTTTCAGAACTAATTTCTATGTGTGAAAGATTTAAAGAAAGAAATGGAAAAAAAAAGTCTGTAAGCTATCCTAAAAAAGACCATAGTATTGGTAGATTTCTAAATGTAATTCTTTCAAATAGAGCTTTAAGCAGTTTTATGCCTGGATTCGCTGTGAGGATTTACAGCAAAGTGTTTCTCTTGCAAAACTAGATGACGTTGATTTGTTGTACCTTTGTTCTGTAAAATACATCACTCAAACTGGAACAATTGAGTTTCTTGTTGATACCAAAAAGTATAAAGACCCTTAGTGAACAAATATAGTCTTTAAAATGTCAACTACTCATTTTTCACATTAACCTTTTTCTCAGCTCCCAAAGGAACTGTCTTCTGAAGCATTTGACAAGACTATTTTAAGAGCACTAAATCAGGGTTTTCAGAAGAGGGAAGAACGAAGACATGCTGATCTTGAGCCCATAATCAGGTAAATGTTTTAGCAAATAACCTGAAATGCATGGAAAAGTGATTGAAGTCAAGCTAGATGACTCTTATGGACAGTGGAAATTCTGCTACCTAAACCCAATTTGCAAAGAAAGTGGGAAGGCAGTGATGAAATAGATACTCTAACTCTTTAACTTTCCTTTAAATTAAGACTGTCCTGGGGTCTGTTCAGATCTCCCAAATTTGCCCTAAACCAGGACAAATACTTTTACTAGACTTGGTAGAATTACTTCTTTGGAAGTAATTGTACAGTTATGAAAATATTTGTCCTAAGCAGCATTATATAGTAATGATTGGCACCTGTGGAAGGATACTACCTCCTTTACACAGTGGTATATTTAGAAATACTAGAAAAAGTCACTCAGAACGCATATGTTCTACTTTTTATGACAAGATAGAGTGAGAGACAGAACAGAATTTAAAAGGAATAAGCAGTAATAGTGAAGCATATATATGAGATTAAAAGTAGCTCATGTATTTGTAAGAAACTGGTCCGTACCTCATCACCTGCTGTTTAGTGATGAAAGAGCTTGGTGGTCAAACTCTGTTACTCAGAACAGTAATATGAATTTGAGTTTGCCTACTTGATTTTTTTTGTTGTTGTTTAGTACAGATACCTTGTTTTGTTTGTCCTTTTCAGTCAGGTTTGTTCTACCTTGTTGAAAACAAATTATTTATCATGTTTGGTAGTGTCTCTTGAGTTGGGGTCGTTGAGGAATCAGGCACTACTTTTCAGCCTCCTACTCATAATGCTCTGTTGGTTCTAGCATTTTGTCCTAATACTTTAGTTTAAGATGTGGAGCCACTCTGAGTCTCAACCACCCCCTTGCCAATTTTTTAATAAAGCTTGGTCTGTAATATTTGTCTTTATTGGCTTCACTGTCAAGCCAAAAATTAACCTGTGTGAACAATTTTGGCTAATAAGCATAGTGGTTTTAAATCAATAAACCTGTTAAATAGAGGTTGACTGAAGGGAATGTATTGTAATACAGAGAGGTTGTGAAGCCTCACTGCACAGTAATTACAAACTCAACAGACTCACTTCAAAGATACCCAACTGTGTTAGAGTAAGCAACTGTAATTACAATTTGCTAGTTGTGTTGTGACTATACAGGAATGCTACATGAATAATCTCAAGAGAATAGCATTACTGTATTCAAATTCCTTTTTCTTTCAGTGTCAGTTTTAGCATAAGTATATACTTAGCTGGGGGTTTCAATATGTGCCCACTTGCCAAAAATTGCTCTCCCCATCTTCCGCCAAAGAAGTAGAACTGAGTAGTGCCTCCTGGCAAATAATATCTGAAACCTTGTTGTGTGGGAGGTGAAAACCATTCATTGTTGGCCTGTTTTCTTATTTGAAGCTAATAGAATTTGTCACTGACCTCTTGGTAACCAACTCAGACCAGTGCAGAGCGATGTTGAGAATTCTACCCTTTGCTCTTGGAGATAATTATGAAATTCAGATACTGACCTTATAGGTGAATTCGACTTTATATTTAACCATACAAATGTATTTAAGAAAGAGATGCAAATTATCTTACCAATTCCTTATACTGGCTGTACTCCAAGCTTATACTAGCACTTAACAGCAAAGCTCAAAAGCAGCTTTTAACATTGTTTATGCTGAATGTGCAATTTGATGGGTTTGGACTTCTTAAGAGCTGCCGATTTTGCTTTTAAATGGTACTATAGTAAATTTTTGTGTTCTTCCTGTGATTCTATTACTTAGTTTAACAAACTCTCATTTAAATTTCAGGCAGCTATTTTCAAATACATCGCAAGCTTTTCTGCAGAATCAGAGAGTATACAACTTCTTCCAATCAATTTCATCAGAATCTTTGCACACTCACAGTAAGAAATATCCTAATACTGTTTAATATAATGGAAGGTCTGTAAAAAGCTATTCTTGTTGCTGTGCCTAAGTACAGTTTTATAATTTTGTGTTTGTGTGTTATATTCCACTGGTTGTATTTGAGCTCCTGGTCAATGAGTAGTTTCTTGAGCAGATACTTATATTATTGATAGTGGGAGCATCCGTGGGAACTTGCTGTGTAGCATCAGCCTCCCTCCCTTCCCTCCCTGTACCATCATGCTCTTCAAATAGCTGTTCTGAATTGAGTATGTTCAACAGTTTGGCATTTCTTCTTTTCACAAAATCTTAAATATTGGAACAGAAGGTTTGAACTGACCTGAAAAATCACGTCTGCTTTTTGTTTGTTTTCTTTAGTAGATTAAGCATCTAACTTGATACTTAAACTAAGATTTGTTTTGAATGCATAAATGATGGAATGTCCCTAATTTAAGAATGTACAGAATTGTGTTCCAGCATTTGCATTGCAGAGATTTCTTTGGTGGCCCTTTTTAGTTGTGCATTACAGTTGTTTGTGTGACCAATGCTTGGCTTCTCTGTATGGGTGCCTTAGGATGTAATCTTTGTTTCCATTGAATCTTTTCTTCTTTCTGTACATGTTATACATCATGACTGTTGAGGCACTAACTGTGAAGTCACTGCCTCAGAAGTTGCTGAAGATCTTAGTAAGAATTGAATAGGCTGGACGTTCCAAACACACTGCTCATATTCATTTAGAACAAAGATAGAGGAATGACAGCTGACTTTAGTTTGAAATTATGTGTGTGATCTGTGACTGATGTATTCTTTCCATGATGAGATACAAGTGCTGTGGTTAGGGTAGAAGCTGTAGGTCACTTTGTACCATTTTTTAGTAACACTTAGTACGTTCTTACATGGCAGTTTTGTGAAAATGTTAAACTAATAACAATCAGGGTGATTGTGGAACTGGCTGGAATTTATTGCTGTAAAAATTGACACCTCTGTTATACTGAAAGTCTAACTGGAGGGGAAAGAGTTTCCAAAGTCCAGAAAAATTCATGTTAATGATGGGTACACTGGGCAGAGTGTGCATATTTTAGACTGTAGACTACATATGGTTGGGAAGGACTTGCAAATGCATTGTTGAACATAGTGGTAATTTGAAATGCCAAAAAATAACCAGTGCCAAGTTCCATCAAGACAGAGTTGACTGGGCAGAAATGATCTGCAGGATGGGTAGGTCAGAAGGAGAACAGACAAATGTCAGTTCTGTTGGAAGTCTTACAGATTGCAAAGTGATCTTAAATGTGAGATAATTCTTATTTTAATAAATGAGTACATGAAAGTTCATGAGGATTTGTCAAATGTAGAAAGTATGACAGACAGGGTGAGGAATTTAATTGTTTAGCAGAGAGGAGGAAAAACTCAAATGGAAGATGATTTAAGTCTTCAAATACCAAAGAGTCCTCATGTAAAGAGGATGATCTGTTCTCTCTGATGGATAAGACAGAAAGCACTAGGCTTCTTATGAGGAAGATTAGGACCAGGGGCAGGCAAGAACCTGGTGATAACCAGACAAGTCCAGAGTAGTGATGCAAGTCTGAGGTCAAGGCAGAAAAACAAGTCAGTAGGTCAGGATTAAGAACAGGATCAGCAAGGTTCATGTCCAGGCACAGGTGTGCAGGCAGTGCACCCCAGGCAAGGGCCTGAGCTCAAATGCAGCTCCTGAGCCAAAGGATGGAGGCCCTGGGTGAGGCATCTGCCTGTTCTTTTCCCAGCAGTCACACCCTGAATTGCAAAACTGCAGTGTACCAGATTGCATCTTCACTGTGGGCAGGTGAAGTTCTCGGGAAAGCAGGGAAGTGTTGCAAAGCCCATTGGCATGATTCAGGCCCTGACATTGAGTTAGATATTAAGAAAACATTTGGTGAAGAGAATTAGTGTGATAAATTGAAGCATAGTTGTTTTTCTTTTGAGAAGGGGGACTAGATGATTTGTCCAGGGTAGCTCACAGTCATATTTCCTGTGGTGCAGGTTAATAGAAGCTGTACTAAGACAAAAGTACTCACCTCACCTGTTGCCAAAATCACCCCAGTTAAGTGGCCCGTGAGGGGGTTTTTTATTGCTGGTTTCTGTGTTTTTCTAGGTTTCCTGTTTGGGATTCCTGTAATCCTGCTACTTGTTACTGCAAGTTAGTCGTAGTGGCATGTTTTGCGTGTGGTGACAGTGTTGGGAAAGGAAGCATATATTTAAGAAAAAAATCTCATCTTGTTCTCAAATAGAACATGCAGAATTAATTGACAGATAAAGAATTTGTGGCTTAAATTGGTCTTCAGTTGCTATATAGAGTCAGGGATTAAAATATGTTTTCACAGAAATACAAAGTTATTTAGCAAAACCCATGTGAAAGTAAATTCTATGTTTGGTGAAAGGTCTTTTTACCTTAAATAATATTGAGATCTCACACTGAATATTCAGTAAGCTTAATTATGCCGCTGTGGTTCCATTATGGAGGAAGTCAATTAGCTCCCTCCTGGTTCATCAATTTGGTTGTTTAGACAATTTTTCAGGTTAGAGTAGACTTTTGATTCCAACATGAGAGCACAATCTCTAGGGGTTTAGTGTCTTCAATGCAGATGATATGCAGAAGGATCTTCTTATCAATGTTTCAAGCTTCTAAGCAACAGCTTTCAGATGCTTTTACCTGCGCTGACTTGGAACTTTTTGAGAGAGGAAGGGTAGACTCTTACAGTTAGATTCTTTAAGAAATTAAGTGCTTTTTCAGAGCATGGAAGTGGTATTTTTGCAACAAAACTGTTAATATTGTTCCTACTTTTTTTCATCCTGTCTGGCATAAAAAGGCAAAAATGGTGTGTAAAGACTGTGCTAAGGGCACTAGAAGACTAGCCCAAATTAGTTCTCTTTTGGCAGTTGAATGATTTGACAGTGGAGGAGTGTAATTTGTTGCAGAAGAATGCTAGTAACTATCATTGCTCTCCTCCCATTTCCTGTTGTAACAAAACAATTATAAAGAAAAATCTGAAGTGCAACATAGTAGGAGTATCTCTAATAATTATCACAATCACAGCCTTTTGAAATTGTACCATAGCATTAAAATTATTTTTGACACTATTTTCTCCAAAATAAAAGTATCTCAAGAGCTTTTACTCTTGGAGATGGCCTGCTTTGAAGGAGGCAATGTTCAAATTGCTGCCACGTGCAAACCAGTAAGTTCAGTCTTCCATTTCCCTAGCTTCCAGTTTAGTGCACACATTCAGGAACTGTCCAGTTGTTCAAGATCTATAAAGTTACTACGTAAACTTTATTCTCTGCAGGTAACTTACAACCCTCTTTGAAGACGGTTAAGACAGCAGAACACTTCAAGGAGGACAGTTCAGAAGCTTCAAGTCAGGAGGAAGGTAGTTGTGTACTCAAAGGTGGTTCTTTGAGATATTTTACCAGGCTCAGTTCTGGAAATCATAACACTTGACTGATTTCTTCATTGGTATAAAGTGGTACAAAAATTGAATGAAATCTGCTATGCAAATGAATAATTTTTGTGTACTTTCAGCAGTTTCCTTAAGAGGTTGTTCTATAACTCAAGAAGTGGCAGCATTCATAGACAGTTCAAAGGCAGAAGTTTGCAGCTGTGTTGAACAACCAGGAATATGTGCTTCAGAATTTACTTGAGCCAAGATTATGTATAGACTTTAATGTCTTTACCCATTTATTCTTCAGCTACCAGGGTTCAGAGTTAAGTGCAGTATTTCAAGGGTTGCAGACTGTTTTATATTAAATATGCCAAATTCATTTAGCTTCTAGTTCTGCACAGAAAGGATGTTCAAGTTTTCTTATTCTTAACCTATGCTGCTGTGATACTCTGGGCTGTTACTAAGTTTGCGACTGTAGTGCGTATTGATTACAGTCTGAAAGCTGGTGTTTTTCAAATGCCTCAGAAGCAGCTCACAGTGGAAGCAGCAGCCTGGTGGCTGGTCAGTGGTTTCATTCTGAAAGGAACAGCAAGCCAGTTCTGCATTATTTTTGGAAGGAAACAAATATAATCCTCTGGTAGGTGGAAAGAATGGGAAAGGGGACTGACGGGTAAACATGGACCACTGAACATTTATGCTGGCTTTCAAGTAATGACAGTACTCTTATCCTCTTTCACATTAATAACTCATAAGAGGTTTGCTGTTCAACTTGTGTGGATTCAGTAATCTACGTACGCAGTTTGAACAGCTTTTTCTTATGAAAATAATCATCGCCATATTCTTAAATGTTCAGAACACACCAAGTAAATTTACAATGTATTTGCTCAAATAGTATTTTATATACTGTTCTTAAAACTATGTAAATCCCTTCACTTGGTGAAACTACAAATGCATTTCAGAGCACCATCTGTGCCATTTTAGTGACGTGTTTACCAGAGGTTTAAAAATTTTTTTTTCCTCAAATTTTTAAACCATAATTTGGACTTAGGTGTAGCATTGAGAGGAGTTCAGGCAAAATCATAAATGCCAAGAATACTACCATCATCAATAGTTGGAATTAAGAAAAGTTACTTTTGTTAAAATTTATCAGTTGTCTTAAAGAAAAGGGTAGACTGTGTCTCCAAAGTTTTTAGTTTTTCTTCATAGACTCTTACAATGGATTGGGTTGGAAGCGGCCTTAAAGTTCCAAACCATCTGCCACAGGCAGAGAACTTTCCACTATACAGGGTTACTTGGAGCCCCACCCAGCCTGGCCTTGAGGCAGTGTCTCTTTTTGTCAGATGTAATTTGTGAAGCTTTACTTGGATAATGAATTTTCAGGTTCAGAGTGCAGTACTTTAGTGGAGGACTTGTCTTTGTGTGCTAGTCAGAATGTGTGACATAGTTTTGAGATTAATTTCAGTATTTCAGAAGAAATTACCAAATGTTGTATTTTTTTCTGATTCATTCCTTTCTTCTCTCTGTTCTTTTATACTGGGTGATACTCAGTCATGCATTCAGTGCTTAGAATTAGATACAGAGGTGAGCAAAAATTAACCTTGTCATAGTTCCTCTGTTTCTGTTTCATTCTTCTGTGAAATGGAAGGTAAAGAGTCTTGTTTATATCATCTGTACGCACTGATTTGTCTTCTATGCAATACCTGCTAATTTCAGCACTGTAAATTAAGCCTGGCCTGTTTAATGAAGATGTCTTCTGCTATGGGAGATGAATTTGCTGGATTGATTTAAAAGATGAAATGGAATTGCTGTTAAAATTGCGCCTTTTTTTTTTTCCAGATGTAATGCAGCACACAGCAGTTCACAAGAAACATAATGGAAAAAGTCCTGTTGCCAAGTAGGTACTAGTATGTAATGTGGCCTTGTTACATGTCTGAACTTCCATTTGTTAGTGCTTTGAGAGTATGTGTCCTTCTAGATTAAAGCGTTTTTTGGTTTGTGGAGCTTTTGTTTGTGGTGGGGTGTTCTAGTCTTATTGTTTGGGAGGTTGTTGCTAACTAAATCTCTATTAGAAAAACAGTTCTGAAGACCTTGTTTCTAAATCTGTAGGTCCAGGTGATTTGGATAGCTCTTCTTTCCCAAATTTTGTGATTCTTCACTATTTGAATTGATGTTTTGATTCGTGTTAAGATGAGTAGCATCAATCTGTATGACATGTATTTTTCCTATGTGCATATACCCTCGTGCTTGTACTAAAAAATTCCAATACTATTGTTTTGATGCTTAAGTACCCTTAAAGAGGAGCTTATAGGAGAAGATAATCCATTCTTGCCCTTGCTTACTGGCAAATGGGTGCACACCTTGCTGGTTTGTGTCCATTGTAAGTGGAAGCAGTTCTTAACCATATTAAAGTAGTTTATATATGCCTTCGTATCCCTGGAGTACCTAATGTGAATTCACTTACTAATGTATTTTGATTAAAAACTTCAGATATGTTTGCACATAGTTTTGCAATAATTCAACTAAATTAAGGGAAATAAATGGATACAAGAATTTACTGTGATTTACAATTTTGTTCAGTGTTGATTTATCTGTAAAATGTATTTATCTTGTGGTAAAAATTTACCTGGAAGTCCATTAATTAGAACATAAACATAATACAGAACAGTGTTGGTTAAGGTCCACAGATCTTTAACAGACAAAATTCTTGTGAACTCAGCACAAGACAACTTAGTGGTTTGTGCCTGTTTTGGTTTTTTATAACTATCCCACTTTCAACTTATATTTCCTCAAGAAGAAAGTGTTAACTTGACAAAATCGATGATTACACTGGTGGATATGTAGTCTGCTACAAAGTCATCAGAGCAGGATCCAAATTTAATAGCTTATAGTTATTAATAAAGAAATTGTCTTTTGGTTTTTTTATTCATTGTATAATGAATTACACTAAGGCTGACTGTAGTTTAGGATCTGTCTTTCAGGTAGGAGGGGACAGATATTTCCACAAAGTTCTGAGAAAGAAACTCCTTTAACTATTATTTTCTGTTTATCTAAGAGGGGGAAATGTGTTTACTCCTTGACTGCTAGAGGTCTATTAGTCCTCTCCTGTTTGGTTTATGTGTCTTTCTCCTTAAAATCTGTGCCTGTTGTGTATGCGTTGTAAAGAAATGGCACTGAATGAAACTTTTCTGTTTTTAAGTACGCATAAAGCTGTTTAGAGTCACAAGCAGTTCATCTCAAACAGCATTGGTACATTGTACACCTGTCTACCTTTTGTTTTCATTCAGTATTGCAGCCTTACTCTTGAAAGTCTAAAAATTTACTGGTAAGAAGGAGGTCACACATAAAGACAAAAACTTGAGTAATACTGCATTTCCATGAAATGACTGCAAATTTGGCAGTGAAATCATTTGGATCCACTTAGCAGAAGTTTCTAAAGTGGCCTTGCTTCTATCTTTGCAATCAGGGGCTTATGTCTGTCTTTTGGGACCTTCTTGGGTTCTTGCCATTTTCTTAATTTTTTGTTTAAATATTCTGCTGTGTATCTTTTAAGTAGTTTGAGCCCTTACTCACAGAGATACTTGGTAAGTAGCTACTGGAACTTCAGCATGTCTTGTGTTTTCAAGTGAGGTGGATTTCTGCCATCATGGAAACTGAGTAACATTTAATGTTGCAGTAACCTTCGTGAAGCAGCTTGCCAGCAGCCCTGAATTTAAAGGCCATTTCAATTACCAGCATAAATAGATAAGAATGAAAAAGGAACTCAAATTATGGTCAGATCGTAACTTTAGAGCACAAGAACTGCTGTAATTTACATCTTTTAAATCTCTTGAAAATTCCTAGGGTTTTCTGAAATCAAAATTTCCCAACATGATGAGAAACATTTATGTTGGTAAGAAAAGCCTGCAGGTTTGTTCACATCAGCATAACTTTGGGGGCTTTTCTTCCTTTTTAGCAGCACTAGCAGTGCAAAATGTTCTTCACTGGATAGCCTTAACATACAGCACTCGGAGCAGAATGGGATAATGGACTGGAGAAGGAAAAGCTGTATTGTCCAGCAGCACCCAGAGCACTGTACTAACCTACTTGACCAGGTGCGTTCTTGTTTATTCTTTAAAACCTTATCTACTCCAAGGCACTTGAGAAGACTGCCCACTACGTGTGGTGAGATTTAGCTTTAAAAGATGAAAAGTGCTCCTAAACTTGTACAAAATAAGTGTTAAAGTTGCTATGCTTACCTTGATTAGAAAACCCTTCATAATTCCTTACCACTCAGAAAGCTGAATATTTTGTTTATGAATTTGTAAATAAAATTTCCCAGCAGAATGTAAGTAATCAGAAAAGTCTTATGGTAATTTCCGATCAGGCACTTTGCTATTACTCTAGCGTTGTCATCAGAGGGGATTCCAGAATGCTTGGGCAATTTCTGTTATTTCAAGGAACAAACTAGAAACTGTGTTAGTAACTAAACTGTATTAATGCTACAGTAGGTACAACAGGTTAAACATATTCTATCTTACTTGCATTATTTGAGTAATAATAATCTTTGAAAAAAGTTAAGGGATAAATACATATACACTTCTGAGATTTGTCTCTTCAATGCTCAATCTCATTGTGCGTATAGGTAAGCAGAATAATTATTTATAAATAAAATTATCTACTACTGAAATGGGGGGAAGGAAGCTTTTTCACTGCTTATATATGGAAAACCGGGAATGTTAGAATTCTTGATATTACTCTTATTTAGCTTTGGAATTTGGCTAATGATTGTTACGTGCAGAATAGCAAGCCAAACAAAAATAGTTTGCTTATTTCATAAAGCAAGGTAATGTATTGGGGTTGGCTTCTAAACATGAAATGGTAGGCTACATCAAAGCTTAAAATACCGTGACCTTTTGAAGCAAGAAAAAGGTTAATTTACTAAAGCAGATGGAAAAACTATTTAAAGGAAGTCCAGATTCAGTGATTTGGACAGTGATTATTTCAGAATTTTCATAAATTTTACTTCCTTGCCAAATATGAGTTGTTAATAATAGTTAGCAATTGCATACTTCAAAAATTGTGTATATCCTATGTTTTTCCTTATGTGTTTTTCCTTATGTGCTTGTATGTTGTATTTAGTTCAGCAGCTTAAACCTCCAGTTTAAGGCTAGATAGCCGCTTGCTGCTATGTTGAAATAATAAATAATTTGTCATATGTACTTCCGACTCCCAACTATCAAATAATTCCGTTTATATCTACAAATTTTGTAGCTCCTTAAGTTTAGTGATCAGCCTTTTTAGCAGGTATGTGATGAAACACATTTGTTTTTATCCTCTGGAGGAAGAGCAGCATGCAAACAATAATTTGATTGATATCTCTGGCATAGTTGCAAGTAGTAATTTGCTGAGTGTTTTGCTGATTCTTGTGTAAACACAAGACATGATGCATTATTTTACAGGCTCAGATGCACTGAGCAAGTGGTTGTTTGGGTGGTTATAGTACCTGTGAGCACACTATTGGACTTGTGGACGTGCTGGTCCCAAAGGGGTGTTTTCTTGGCTTTCATAACCAATTCTGTTGTTTGAGTGGTATCTTTATATTTTCTGTCTAGCACACAGTGGAAAAACGAAGTCTGTCTGCAGTAAACAAGAAGAAAGGAAAGACACAGCTGGAAAAGTAGGTTTCCAATGTAACCAGTAATCCAGAAATTAAGTGTAAATGCATTCACTCTGATAAACAGAGTCTGCAGTCAATTACGTTGCTTTTATTTGCTGTGGTGGCACAAGAGCTGGCATAGTATGAGGCTAGGCTACATAAAAATCCTTATTTTATATTCTGTAAAGAAGTAACTTGAAAAATAGAATTTTAAGTGAATGCATGCATTTCTCAAAATGTTGCTTGGCATTTAATAAAAAGATGGAGTGGAAGTATGTTTTTAACCAATAATAAATTGCCTTTTTCCCTTTATATTTATTTGAAACTTAAAAGGTGTAAAGCTGTCCAGAATGTACTGAAAATCAAATGAGGGTTGGCGGCAACCTTTAACATTATGAAGTGGGTGGTAACTGGCTGAAACGCCTTATTGAAGATAATTTGCACATCAGAGGGCTTCAGAACTTCCTGCAGGCTACACAACTCTGCACTGTGAGAAGTGAAAGCACTTCCACCCTTACCTAATGCTCTGCCTACTTCCAAGTTTCCAGATGCTATTACACTAGACTGGTATAGGGCTGCATCACACACATCTGCTTTCAAAAGTGACTTTACTGTCTTCTGCACCATTTCCTTTTTGGTGTCTTTTCTTATATTTATCTTTATTCATAGTGTTTAGTGACTCTACTTGCAGCTTAGTTCCTGGTATATTGCACCAACAGCCTCTATGTAATTGTTTATTATTTAAATTTGCTGTTATATCTATTTAATACACATTTCTGGTCTGGAGTCACTGCCTTTGTTTCCAGTGTCATTCCGTGTTCATTCATGGTTGGTTATTTGTGCTGATGCATTTGCAAAAAAGCCATGAAATTATTTACACAGGGAGAAAGCAAAGAAAACTGACTGCAGGTTGACTAACAGAAGCAATGGAGTTCGAGTTGCAGCATCACAGCACATCCGTACTGGGACAGCAAAAGGTAAGGTGCTTTTTCCAAAGCTGTTAGTAAGAAACATAACTTGCAGCTGATTTATATGAGGTCTTCTGTAAAGGGGAAAGCACAAGACTGAAAAATGTTCTGGTGCAAGTCAGTATGTTGGCAGTCTAATTTGTGCTTTGACTTGCTGTATAGAATGCACTAGATTCAGTCCTCTGTGTCCAGTTGCTTGGGGTGTGTCTCTTCATGCATAGGTGACAAAATACGAGTGAAGCCTGCATAAGCTGGCTTTCAGGCTGGAATAATTGCAGAAACAGCTGCCACTGGGCTACTTCCATATGAAATTTAGCAGTCAGTGTGTGGACATAGACCACCTTGCCATTAGTGTGCTCTTTGCAGCCTACTAGTTCCTTCATCTGTTGTGTAATGGCCCACAAGAAACCTGTATAAAACCTGTGGTATGAACCATTGATGAGCTGTAGTGTTTAAACCAAGTGACCACTGAGCTACAACACGGAACTGTGTATGCTGCTCTAGCAGGGTTTTCAGTTTAGGGTAATCATAAATGTAGTGTCTAGGCAAGACTTGTGTACAACAGTCAGTTGTAAGACAAAATTATATTTGTGTTCCTTTAGTAAACTGAGTCTCTAAGCTTTATTAAAAATTTATGAACGTCTGTGCTACCCATTGACGTCGCCATCTTGACGTTTTCTAAACTCCCGATATCAGTTACTACCTTGCCTTTCTTAAATGTAGTTCTTGTGACAGAAGGTTGACAGAGTTTGCCTTTTTCTACACCAACTAATTGGCATAAGTGTTGAAAGGACTCTTAAAAGTGCCTTGTCTTTCTGTTGCTTCCACTTGTGATACAATCTTGATTAAGTTTTCATTCTTTCTTCTCACTACTTCTCACCTTGGAGAGTTCCAGCTGGATCTAGTTCTGAAATGGGCAGGTGTTTTTTTCCTTCTACAAACAGCATTTGACTGAAACTTTAAGAACTCACTGTTCACAAACTTAGCAGAACTAGAACAATTTTAGAAAGCTATAGTTAAGGGCCATTAAGCTGAAAACCTACTCTACAGCAGAGCTCTGCTGCGTGCATTTCTGATTGATTACTGTTTTTGTTGTCAGGCAAAGAAAGCTAATCTTTTATGAACTGACAATGACTTTAAGAGGTGATGCAGTGGTGTATAAGGGGAGAACTTGCCACTCTCTACAACCACCTCAAAGGAGGGTGTAGCCGGGTGGGGAGCAGTCTCTCTCCCCCAAGCAACCAGCAAAAAGCATGAGAAGACACAGACTTAAGCTGTGCCGGGGTAGTTTAGGCTAGAGATCAGAAAAAAATTCTTCACAGAAAGAATGATTGGGCATTGGAATGGGCTGCCTAGGGAAGCGGTGGAGTCGCCAGCCATGGAGATGTTTAAAAAAGGCTCGATATGTGGCACTTGATGCCATGGTTTAGTTGATAAGGTGGTGTTTGACACAGGTTGGACTTCATCTCAGAGGTCTTTTCCAACCTAGTTGATTCTCTGATTCTGCCAAGTTAGTAAGGAATGCTTTTCCATAGGAGTTCTGTTTGGTCACTATCCACCACTCTACAGATGTGAAACTGCCTCCTGGTAACTGTTAGCTGGTTCAAAAAGAAGCTGTAACCCACAGAGGCTGGAAGCCATTAAATCGTGGTCAGAGATGAGTATTCAACCCACTTATAAACATCAAAATGTCTTTTGAGATATTTATTGGAGACATAGTCTAAGGGAAAAAATAACAGTCTGAATCTCTGCCTGGCTTTATATATCCAGGCTTGGTTTGAAATGCCCTATTTTGAGTCTGTAATTCTTAACAGCCTCATGTTTCCTGTCATTTTTTCCTCCCTATTTTGAGCTTGTCTGAAGCATTAGTTAGTAACAATGATAATTTATAAGACTGGATAATTTATGATTAGCAGTTTAGACTTGGGCTTGTAGTGATCCCAGGTTCACTGAGGCTCCAGGTTATATTATATGTTCAAAGTACTTGTTTAAAATAATTTAAGCAATTATGGGTTTAATCCAGGAAATTATTTCAGGCATTGAAGCAAGAAGGCAACTTTTGGATGAGCCATCCCAACCTGTTAAACTTCCACTAGCGATAAAAAATGGGGGAAAATTATTTTGTTGTAGTAGTAGTAGTGGTGGTGGTGGTGGTGGTGGTGATGGTGTTCTAATTTTTGTCCTGAAGTTTTGCTAACCAAGGTTTTGCAGGTCGGGGTTACCAGCTAGTGTCTGTCATAGATTCTGAGAGAGGGTGAATTTGTCATTCTCCTTCACCTCTGAGGCTGAACTTGAAGACAAACCATAGTAGCTACTCACCCTGAAAGGTAGTTTCCAGCCAAAGGGTGTCCCGTGATCCATTCAGAACTTAGAAAACAATTTACCACTTTTTCAGTTCACCTCTTTTTCTTTTAACAGGATTTGTTGATAGAGTTTGGTTAAAGCCTGTTCTAGAAGAGTGAGTTGTGAAGTGGTTCACTGTTTTGCCACATCCCGCTGAGTTAGCTTTCTGCCTGTGCTGGTGTCACTGAGGAGCGCTGCAGCTCACTGGCAGAAATGCTGGATCACTACAGATCAGAGGAAATCAGTGTTGTAGTACAGTCTAGTATAAATATCCCAGGAATCATTCAGGATCATCATTCTTTTCACTGCTAAATATCAATTTTCAGTATTGCCTTCTTTAACACCAAGGGTTCACTCATCACAAATTTAGGGACAACACCAGTCCTGAGTGCTGGGAATGGAAGTGATAGGAATACAGGGGGACAGATGCAAATAAGTAGGAACAGACAAAATTCTCAACTAGTGTGAAATGTGAGAAAACCAAAATAACCTCACTTCCATACACTGAGATCAAAAATAAAACTAACTACTTTTATTTTTAGATCTGAATTTGGATGCTGGATCTGGTCATGATACGTGTGGAGAAACATCATCTGAAAGTTACAGCTCTCCTTCTAGTCCACAACATGATGGGCGGGAAAGCTTTGATAGTGAAGAAGAAAAAGACAGAGGTTGTATTTATGGAGAGTGTGCATGAATGTCTTTATTCCTAAACTACTCTTTCTTGCATTTATTTTAGTTAGTTTTTCAGTTTGATTAGGTACTTTGTTTTCTGAACTAGCCACAGAATACATTTTTCTTTGTGGATTTCATGACTGGTGGTTTGAGGACTTTTAGCACAGTTTAAATACCACTGAGTTTTATATTACTAAACATATACAATATTTTTTTTTGCTTTAGTGATATAACTCTCTTGAGAAATTTCCACAGTACAATAATGTGGAAAACTTTGGCAGGGAAGGGGCTGGGTTTATATGAAATTGTGTGGCATGTCCAGGAGGTCCATCTTTTTGTACTGACAGTTTGCCATTCCTTCCAAATTTAAATAGAATGTGTTAATATCTTTATAGACAGATGCAAATTCCTAATTCACTCTGTGTCCTACTCTTTGCCTTTGCAGATATACACAATTCAAAGACAGTAGCTAGTTGGGCAGGTGGATATAGGCAGGTCATGAAGATGGACCTAGCTTAATTTGGATGAATGAAAAGAATCTCAAAGTTGTCACAGTTTGGGAAGACATAACTATCATTCATGTCATCAAACTCAGTTGGTTTTATATGAGTAAATGAGTCCAGGGCATGATTCACTGTTGCTTGAAATTCATTCTTCTGACTGACAAATGCTTTTGTCCTGACAGATACAGACAGCAATTCTGAGGACTCTGGGAATCAAAATACAACCAGGTTTACAGGCTACAGTGCTGTCAGTTCATCAAATATGAACAAATCATCTGCTCAAATCTCTTCAGTGAATAATGAAAATGGGAGCCTTTCAGAAGATCCTTTGAATGCAAAGTTTCAGCATATTTCCTTCATGCCTGCCTTACACTGTGTGATGCACAGCGCTGCCCAAAAGCCTGAAGCAGTTGTCCCACCACCCATATCTGCGGATGGTAAAACCATGGGAATGCTGGTTACCACACCTGTCGCTGTCTCGCCAGTGAGAGAGTCTGCGAATTCCCCTCCTGCGGGAATGGGCCCAGTGACCTCTGGTGAACCTGAGAAACGCCTTGAGCTCATGGCTTCCCCTTTGCCAGTCCCATCTTCTTTCCTTCCACATTCTGTCCAGCCTGGTAGCCCTGCTTTGCATTTGGCAATACATAGGTTGAAAATCCCCTCTCCACAGGGATCATCAGAAAGTTGCACAGTTAATGGACCACAGCAGCCAACAGGAAGCTTAAGTATTGGATCACCAAATACTGCCTTTATCCCAGTCCACAATCCAGGTAGTTTCCCAGGATCCCCAGTTCCTACTACAGATCCCATCACAAAACCTGCGTCCCAGGTGGTAGGACTGAATCAAATGGTGCCTCACATTGAGGGAAACCCAGGAGCAATCCCTCAGCCTACCAATCTCAAGGTAGTTCTTCCAGCAGCTGGTCTCTCTACAGCAGCACCGCCACCTCCACCAGCTTCGTACGCTTTGCCAGGCAGCCCCCACGCTACCAGTGTGTTGCCCAACCAGAATACAAACGTGCTGAGCACTGGAGCGACTTCCTCACCACCTCAGTCCGCTGGCCTCGGCGTTGGTCAGGTCCAGTCCACTGTTCCTCCTGCAATCCCGACGCACACGCCAGGCCCTGCCCCCAGCCCAAGCCCCGCTCTAACACACAGCACTGCACAGAGTGACAGCACATCCTACATAAACGCTGTTGGGAATAATAACACTAACGGGACAATGTTACCTCCGCAGCAGTTGGGATCTGGCCCTTGTGGTTCTTGTGGACGCAGGTGTAGCTGTGGGACCAATGGCAGCCTTCAGATTAATAGCTATTTTTATCATAACCCACTTCATGGACAAGTCTACAGAGTTCCATCTTTCTTCACTCTGCCATCACTTTGCAATGGCAGCTACCTCAATCAAGCACATCAAAGCAATGGAACACAACTTCCGTTCTTCCTGCCTCAGTCTCCGTATGCAAATGGGCTTATGCATGACCCAGTGATGGGAAGCCAAGCCAACTATGGTATGCAGCAGATGGCAGGATTTGGGAGGTTCTATCCTGTATATCCAGCACCTAACGTAGTTGCCAACACAAATGGGTCGGGACCCAAGAAGAATGGGAACGTTTCATGTTACAATTGTGGTGTAAGTGGACACTATGCGCAGGACTGTAAGCAGTCATCCATGGAGGCCAGTCAACAAGGTAATCATGATAACTCCCAGCGGACTTGCTTTTGAGTTTAGCAGTTTCTCTTTACCTTTCTGAATGTGCTGTTTCTGGTCTTGCAGAAAGGTGTGCGTGCGTGTGTATGTTTCGTGTAAATGGTTGTGCACTAGTGACCTGCTCTAAAACTGCAAAGTATCCTATCTCTGCCTGAAAGTCTTGTGGAACAGTGTGAGGGAACGGGGTGCACAGTGTGAAGTTGAAAATGGGTTCAGAGCTGGAAAGTCAAATGATACCAGTCCTAAATTGTCATTCTTTTTTCATTGGTTTGGTTTTGGCATTATGTTGAGACTTGCATGCTGTTTTAATTTTCCCTTTCAGTGGGGTGCTTTTTGAGATAATTCATTGGCAAAAAGTGAAAGATAAAAATTATTGTCCATGATATTGACCTTGGATTCCTAAAACTTCTGAGAATTGAAAGAAAAACCAATAGACTGGCCATTTGATATTTAACATTTTCTAGGGCTTGCATTTGTACAATCAGCCATCCTTCTGTGCCCCGTCATTCAATGCATTTAACTTTTCAGACAAGTTGAGCAGAAAGGCAGGAACCAATTGGAACTAAATATAAAAGGAATAGCTTCTATTTCTCTGTTCAGAAGAATGGGGAAAATGCAGGGTTTTCATCGAGCACAAGCTATTTTTGATTCCTGCTCTTGTTCCCATTCTGACTTTAGTAGTTTGATTGGACCAGAACAGGAAAGATGAACCTTGATGGGGACCATCTTTTCTTTTCATTTTTCCAGTAGAGCTCAAATCCTGTATCTACACTCTATATCTTTTTTTTTAAACTTACAGTTCTAGCAAGAGGATGAAATAGGATAAAGTCTGAGGACCTACTTTAAAAGGACTGGAGGATGATAGTGCCTTTTGAAGAGCATGTCCATTTTGATACCTTGTAGTGGTTTTGTAATCCATTTTAATTGTGAGCAGTGACTTAGTAGTTCTCTTTCCTGTTTTAGGCACTTACAGACTGAGATACGCACCTCCCCCTCCCCCTTCCAATGATACCTTGGATTCTGCAGACTGAAACAAGTAAACATTGCCTACTTAAACTGAAGCTTGGGAAATTGGGGGAAGGTGTGTGTGGGAGGGGGAGGTTGGTCTTGTGTTTTGGGACATTCCCGGTTTTATATTCTTTTGGAATTTTCAATTGCTTTTGCACCTCTGTTCCGTACAAAAGAAGAAAGCTGAGTCCCTGGTCTCCTCCTGGTTCTACAAGAGGCTTGCGTAATGCATGTAATTCACACACACAGCCAAACAATCAGACAGAGCATTCGAACCATGCTTTTGCACTGAAGACTTGAGACATGTGCAATGTTTACTGCAGTTTAAAAAAAATTTCCTCTGACCTCTGACATCACTGGTGGAGCAGTCATATGGTGAAAGAAGAAACTTGGTCATGTTCCCCACCACAATCTTCTTCCCTCCCTCCCTGTTCTCCTTATGCTGCTGTTTTCTTTTCTTTCCCTGGTTGTCCACGTGGATTCGTTGGACTTGCATGAGTGTTTAGCAGTTCATACAGACCCTGCCCGTACTCAAAATTTAATGCTCATGAATTGAGGGGAGATGTTCAAACATCCTATTAGCAGAGTCCAAAGGAAAACATGATACTGTTTGTGTACTATACCTGATAATAATACAGATACGCAGCTCTTGAGAGGCCCAAACAAATGACAATACACAGAGCAGGAAGGGGCTGAAACTGTGTGGACTGGAACAGATTTAGAAAAATGAACGAGCTTAAATTGACAGATTTTTCTTCCCTTGTAGCTTCTTAGCCTGTATGTTCAGCAACAAAGGTGAAAAAATGGTATGAATGTTGTACTCAGTGTGTTTGCATTTGTAATGAAAGTTGACAGCATTTTTTCCTTTTTTAAAGCTATTCTACATCGTGTCAACACAGAATGAACATTACTTGATTGAATATTTTTTCCTAAACTATTACAGTGTTGCATTGTACTTAGAATGTAAATGTTTTATTTCAAACTGAACAAAAGCTATGGTTTTCTACAAAATAGTCAGGTATTAGTATTAGAACCTGTCTACCAAATAGAAAATTCACTATTTTATAACAATTTACCACTATGCGTAATTACGGTATAATGTGAAAGACTGAAATGAGTGTTAAGATGGTATTAAACATGTCAGTATCATGAGTAAGTAAGTTTAATGCTGCTGTATTTTTTATTTTATTTTTAAAAGCCAATATATGTACTAAATTGCTTCCAGGTAATATTTGATTTCCTAAAGTGCACTGAGGTTATCTGGAAGACGAGTGTGTTTTTTGACTGCTGCATTCAACACCGATGAACAACTACCACTGTATATCCATAGGGTTTGGCATTCCTCACAGTTCATGGCAGAGATGTTTTTTTTTCTTAAAATCAGACCCAGTGTCCGGTAGAGGGATGAAATAAAAATCAATCTTTGGTTCAGCCGTCTAATAAATTGCTAAACAAACAAAAAACTTGAAGAAAAAAAAAAAAGCTTGATTACTACATTTCTTCATAGATAGCATTTATATTTATAGCACCAGTGTACATTTTGAAACTTTTTTCTTGGAGGGGGGGAAGGGGAGGGAGGTAGATGAAAGCTTTAATTTAAAAAAAAAAATAAAAAACAGTTTAAGTAGTAAATGAATTATTTTGATTAAAATTTTTATTTGATCTGGGTATTTTTGGACCACTTGAAATGACTGAACTGCGTTTGAGTTGAAGTGAGGGTGTTAAACCACCAATGGACTTGTATTGTGAATTACCTGCCAGTTGTACTTTATGGAACTTATTTTATGATTTAAAATACTGTACTGTAAATAGGAGGTATGTTACCTTCTCTTTATTTGTATGTTTACCATATACTTTGATATTTGAAATGTACTGGAAAGGTCACTTATATTTCTAGAAGAGATTGGATTTTATGCAACCTTTTTCCTTGAATTAACAGCAATAAAAAAAAAGAAAAAAAAGTACCTGTGTGCATATACTGTCTTTTATCACTGAGAATGATGAATCACTACTGCTGGGTATAGGGATGGGATCATGGAGGGGATTGGCAAGCTACCATTTTGGTTGGAATTTGTCACTTTTGAGACAAAACCAATAGTATTTGATTTAAACTGAGGTCAGTCTTATGTCCGAAGTCAAGATACTGCACCTGCATTTAAACTTCTTTTAGATATAGGATATCTCCTGGTAGAAACAGGTCGTCCTTGTATGATAGACCCAGGACTTGGACTTGACCACCCCTTTCAGAACATGTAAGCCTATCCTCATGGCCCCTGGATTTGGGCTAAAATCCAGGCTAAACCTACTTTGGATTTTTTTTTTTTTTTTTTTTTTTTTTTTTTTTTTACTGCCAGGAAAATAATGTGTGTCCTAGTCATGTAGTGACCAGAAAGCGAGATCTTCTATTTCTAAAATAAATGGAAGGACAACAGGAGTTGCTGGGAGTAGGAAAGAAGCTTAGAAAAATTTGCATAGTTGCAGGGCAGTGAAGGGCCTGATAGGCACGCAGTGTCTGAATGTGCTCCGGTTGTACTTAGGAAGGGAAGGCTATCAAGTACTCTCATCTCACTGCTGTAGAGAGTACTTCTAATTCCTACTACTTAGCTGCAGTTTATCTGTGGAGCCAAGGGCCACAGATTATCTTGGATTTTTATCCCAGATTACTCCCCAGAACAGCCTCCTTCTGGAGAAATCAGTTCAGATGATGGCTGAAAATTGCCCATGAACCCAACCTTTCTTTTTCAGGTAATTCCCGTAATCGAGGTGGGAATTGAGCCCAGAACTCACACAGACACCATCAAACAGCTTCCATTGCTGCAAGTGCCCCATGTCCCTTCCCTGGACCCAAGAGAGTGCAAACACCTGTCCAAGGAGTTTGTAAATTGTGATACTACTCTGAAAATCTGCTACTTACAGTGCCATCTTGAGTTGCTAGTATACTCGTTTGCCTCTGTGCTGCAAGCAGCCCTGACTTTGACAGATCCTGGCTGGACTCAATTCAGAAGTGTAAAATTCCATACCCTGTGGCACAGCAAACAGCAGAAACACTTCATGCTTCTGGTGCTTGATTTGCTGGAGAGCTGACAGCACTTGTACCTGTCTGTCCTCTCTGGCTGAACCACTGCTATCTGTGCAATCAGGTTTCACTCCAGCTGCAGCTCCAGAGATTCTCTCTCCTGCTGAGTGGCTTGGAAGCTGCTGAATGCCTGAAAGATAAATGAGAAAATTCCACTAGTTGGTTGGCCTGAGCAGCTCTCCAGGCTGTCCAGGAGTGGCTCCTGGGTACTGCACTGCTCCTGGTTTGCAGTGCTGTCTGGATCGGAACCATTTGGTTCCTAAAGCTGGAAGAAAAAATGAATAATGAGGCAGGCGTGGGGAGGATTGGAAGGAGGGAGCATAAGGGAGTGTGACGATGCTTGCTGTGGCTGAACAGACAGCCTCATTTTCCCAACTAAGTGACCTTAAGATGGCAGGGATTGCCTAGTGCCTAGGTCTTGCCTTAGCTGATACTACTGGAGAGGTGAAGGAACAGAGCATTCCTGTGTTGCCAAGGCAGAAGGGAAGTTAAAAGGTGAGGAAAGGTACATTGAGAACCACAGAAATTGGCCGGTGCTAAGCGACTTCAGTTTTAAAGAGATGGGAGTACTATTGTAGTTTGTTTCAGCTTTGCTCTTGGTGTGAGCCTCTGGAGGTGTGCTGGCCTGGGCCTTCTGAGGGTGCTCTCCTGAAATAAGTTTGCCCAAATTCTGTGCACAGAAAAAATCAGCTTTGAGCAACAGAGCTTCCTGCTCAGGGTTGGTAACTGCAGCTGCTGGAGTTGGGCACAATATATATAAAAGCCACGAGGACTGCCCTTGTGCTTGGGGGGAAGAAGAGCTGTGCTAAAGTCGCAGTCATGAGTTGATACTATAGCTCAAGTGCTGTCTCAGTTTTGTGCAACTAACCTACAGCCCTGTGCTCCTCGCATGAGGGAGGAAGGAAAAGCACACCTCAGAGCATTTTGCCAGGGGAGCACGTTGGCTCTCTTCCCATGGCTGCATTCCTCGACCACTTACCGGAGGAGAGAAGCAGGGTTCTCATTTTGGACCAGCTTTTGATCTGACAGCAGCAGGTAGAGCCAAATTAAACTGTACATTGTGGTAGATTAGAGATCACAATGTATGAACACCTGTATTTGGTCTGGCTGAAAGGCCACCTATGCCTGCAGCCTATCACCAGCATTGATCAGTAACAGATATTTCAGAAGAAAGTTCTGACAGGAAAAAGAGAAAGACAAGTGGTAATTATTGCGAACATTGCCTAGCAAAATAATGAGTGTCAGGTTCATCCGCACAATAGGTGGCAGCATAACTCCACCAGTGGAATACATGGGCCCTTCTGAGGTACCGCTTAAGATCATAGAAATCACAGAATTTCCTGAGTTGGAAGAATCGAGTCCAGGTCTTAAGTAATCAGAACCATGACCTTAGTGTTATTGGCACCGTGCTTAAACAACTGAGGTAATCTCAGATGCTTCAGTTTAACTTGGTTTTAGGATCTTCATGCCATCTAAGTAAGCTTTGATATGTGATTTTGTAATGCTCATTTCTGCTGAGTTTTCTCGTGTTTATATGTTTTCTCACATGACAAGCATACTACTTGTTACCTCTCAAAAAAACAAGCATGGTAACTGTGTGGCCAGCAGACTGAGGGAGGTGATTCTCCCCCTCCTCTGTGGTGAGATCCCAGCTGGAGTACTGTGTCCAGCTCTAGGACAGCTCCCTAACTTAAGAAGGATGTGGACCTGCTAGAGTGAGTCCAGAGAAGGGCCATGGAAGATGATCAGAGGGCTGGAGCCCCTCTCCTGTGAGGAAAGGCTGGAAAAGCTGGGGGTGTTCAGCCTGGGGAAAAGAAGGCTCTGGGAAGACCTTATTGTGGCCTCTGATACTTAAAGGGTTCCTGCCAGGAAGGTGGTTTTAAACTAAAGGAAGGATGATTTAGATTTTATATTAGGAAGAATTTCTTTACTCTGTGGGAGGTAGAACACTGGCATGGGAAGCCCAGAGAGGAGATAGGTGTCCAATCCCAGGAAACATTCAAAGTCAGATTGGGTAGGACTCTGAGCTATCTGATCTAGTGGAAGGTGTCCCTACTCATTGCAGGGAGGTTGGACTAGATGACCTTTAAAGGTCCCTGCCAACCCAAACCAGAGCTAAAACAGCCCAGGCGTCATAATGAATATTGAAGATCCAGAGAATTGCAGCCAGATGTGAAAGCTGTGTCTTAAGAGCTATTGAGGATTAAAATGGTTCTAGATACTTTACATTCATACAATGAGAATTGCTTTCTGAGCACTGTAAAGGTTTGTTGTTTCTGGGAGTAATTCCTGAGGCAGTCTGATTATCTTTGAGGATAATGTCTCTTACTTACCTCTCTCTACCTAGCCTGAAGGTCCACAGATCAGATTTTTATCTGGAATATCTCATGCTCAGGAACATTTTGCCCAAGAGACAGAACATAATAAAACTATTATTTTTAATATTGATATGTGTTCCCTGACTGGTGTACAGGGTCACTGTTATATGAATGAGTCAATAACACAAGGTACAAAAGCACAGACTGGAAAAAAGTGCTGACCTTGGTAAAAGGAAAGCTGTATCTTAACCACTTGTGCATTCATCTTAGAACTTTCCTCTGATCTAAAATGTCCAATTTTTATTGACTTTTAAAGTATGCTTTTTTCCTGAGGCAGTGGATGTTGAAGATGCATACAAAGATAAGAAATAACTCCTACCAATGCTCATTGGTGTGACTACGGAAAGAGAGGGATTGTTGCATTAAAAACTGGTATTAAAATATTGCTTAGGAACTTCTTAGAAAAAAGTATGCAATACATAATAAAATATAATTCATATAATACAATATTACATTAAAATAGTCTTATTTTACATCATTTGTATTTCAATGCCATTTCAACATCTTTAGATTTTTTTTTCTTATTTTGACCGAAACTTAAGATTTGAAACTGATGGCATGTCTAGGCTGAGTAAATATATAAAAGCAATTATGTTGCTATCAGAATGCTCCTTTCCTTTCTTTAAAATGTTTTTTAGAGGATATGTACATGCAAAAGAGCAGACAGGTTAGCAGTTGCAAGACTTCTGGATGAAAACATCATGGGACTTATTTTAATTGCTCCTTTAAGACCAGATTGGCTCTGAGGTATCCTGACAAGGACTCCAGGGTATTTCAAACCAGGCATGTAAATCCTGGCCTCTGTCAGCATACAAAATAAAGATCACAGATGAAAAGAGCAGTAACATGAGGAGAGGAGGGCAGGGGATAGCAACACCAGCAGCAAAAAAAAAAAAATAGGAACAGGCATTGGGGTGAGACAATTTCCACACATCACTTGATTTCTTACCACAGCTCAGATCAATTTCATAGCACAGAACTTCAAAGAGCAACTGCATCAATCTGGTACAAACCCAGCTGAATTCTGCATGTCACCACAGTGCAGTTGTGGTGCAGACACATAACAGAGGAGATGAGCCCTTCCAGCAATCTGCATAGGGCTGAGTTGTGTGGACATGGGACAGACTAGAACAATACGTTCAAAACCTTACGGTTTTCATAATTGTTATGGCTACACAGAGCCAGCTAAGACACTCTTCTGGGTGTTGTTTCCCTTTGATTGTTTTTTTTCCATTTCTCATTTATATGTTTGCCAGGGATTTTTTAATCTCACTTTTGCCCTGTTTAGCTTTTCTCTTTCCCGTGTATGCTAAAACCAGGCACATGGTGAGGGTGACAGAGACTGTAATGCTATGGTTCATGGCTTAAACATTGTAATAAAGAACGTGGAGGGCCATTTGAAATGCTTTAATCTGTGATAGGGAAACTCCCAAATGATAGTACAACTTGTTAATTTAAAGTAAAATGACCAGTGCAAGAGGATAGCTACCAGAGTCTGAGCCTGTGCCAGTGCCTGCCTTTGCAAAGACAGCTAAATGGGAACTGGGACTTTGCACCACACGCTGAAAACACATTTTCCTTCCTTTCTGAGGAAGGATATCTCATTTCTAGCATGTTCTTAGTTGGAGGAGGCAAAGAACAGGATGTTAATTCAGAGTTAGGCAGGAAAGCAAATGTGCTTGGATACTCTACAACTAAAGCTTCATTCCCAAAGGCTGTCATGCCTCCAGCACCACTGGGGAGAGCAGCTGCCCTGAGGTGACAAAGCTGTCGCTTTGTCCAAGCCAGAGATGTCTATCCAAGTTGCTGGAACTAACAACAGCACTTTATTAAGTTTTGTTCTTGACTGTGGAGGGAATATTATAATGTTTTTATTGCCACCTATTGCCAGCAGGTTCCTAATGCTGATGCCTGCATGGGACAGCTGGTGGGAAGGTGCTGTGCTTCACTGCCCGGTGCAGACCTGGCAGGAGCAGGGCACTCGTGCCCTGATCAGCACTCTGCCTTTGGGCTCAAGATGCAGGGACTGCTGCCCAAGACCTGGCACAGTGGCTTGAAGAAAGAGAATGCCTGTGTTCAATCTCTGAAGCTTTTTCAGGCACCTGTGTGAGCCATGTTTTCATTTGCACCAACAGCCCCATCAGCAAAGACAACAGAAGCAGGAGGTGCTTAGTTCACCTCAGCAGGGACCATCCTGTGGCTTGCAGATTACATCTCAACCTGCATTTAGCTGGTGATGTGCCCTCACCTCCCTACTTTTTCCAGAGCACTTGGGAACCCCTGGGCAGGAGGATGCCACCTCCTGGCCGGTGGCAGGTGACATTCACAGCACTTCAGAGCAGGTTTTGGTTTGAACGTGAGTTGGGGTGAGCATCCTGGTGCTCCTGCTGGCAGAGGACTGGATGCTGTGATCAGGAATCACGGGAGAACCACGACTGCTTGCTGGTGGTCTGTGCTGCAGAAGCTTCATTTACAAACTTCAATTGTTTCTGCTTGTTAATCTATTT